>NC_079396.1:22774328-23074328 GCF_029220125.1 Pseudoliparis swirei | reverse complement strand
CAGTACCTGGAACCATTACACTCGCGGCTTTGAGAAGAAGCGTAGATACGTTTAATTTTCAGTTTGGCTCCCCATCGATGAGGGCGGTGAGAGTATTCTACATATATTGTACACTTAAACGGATATCGATTACTTCAGACGGACCTTTAAAAAAAAAAGAAAAAGGCTAAAATACATTTTGCTGCAGGCACCGTGTCCACAGCTGTATGTTTACCCCTGCACCTTCCCGCCAAAAAAACGTATCTTCCACTTCTAAAAACGTATGTATTTATTTACGTTTTTCTGACATTGTTCACATTTAGAATTTTACTATTCTATAGTCTATATCCTGGCACAAGTTGCTGTGTTTATTGTCGTCCTTGCACGTGCCAACCAACTTGGCAATAAAGCCGTTTCTGATTCTCATAATCTCTGCATTTAGATTTGACGCCTTATTGGTTCACTGCAATCAGCCGGTGGCCTCGGGATGTGCTCCAAGTCTTCATTTATTTTAAAGGAGGCTTACACTTCTAAATCCTTTGGCTAGGACTTATCACTGTATCGCGTCTTTTGAGTGTGTGACTGTGTGTGTTACAGGGCTACAGTACAACATGCAGCATTCACACATTGGTTTGAGTGGTTGTTGTTTTTTCTTCTTTTTCTTTGTGTATCTAACAGAAAAAACTTCACATTTCATCAGAAATAGAAGTTCAACTGAAACACAATTCTAGGGATCTTACTAATCTTTTGCTTTCCAAGAAAAGTAAAAAAACAAATGTTGCATCCCTCCTCCTTATATTATAATCACGTTCTTCTCCTTCGCGGTTCTTTTCGTTTAGCCTGATGAATTATGCCTGACACGAGGCTAATTGCTTTAAGCCTTCTCCACAACCCCATTTCAACATCTCCGCGCTCCCCGTATCGTCTCGTACACTCATCTCCTTCCCTCATCTCCTTCCCTCACTCTCACACGGTGTAGTTTTACCTCATCTTCGCTCCGCCTGTGTTCCTTCAAGCTACGACGCTTCCTCTCCTCCACCACTCCGCTCCTTCTCTCCCTTTTTCATACTTAGTGTGTCTTTAACACCCATACGCTTCCCTTCAGGCAATAGGCACCATTTATCATGATCTGTGATCTCGTCTCTGCGTCTTCGTAAACGGCCTCAAACTAAACTCCACTGTGTCATCATCTTGTCTCACTTCTCACTCTCACCTTCCAGTTTTCATATTTCATCCCCACTGTCATTGACACAACAGGCTCCTTGCTCATTGTGTGTGTGTGTGTGTGTGACTGTCAATCTATCTGTGCTCTTGTCCGCCTGGCATCACCATAGAGACGGTTTCTCGCTGCCTCGCGTGTCTTGGCAGCCGACCGGTTCATAGGCCGCGCGGCTCCAGACGTCACCGCGCCACGCCGACCCTGCCAGCTCACACACGGAGCCCGCATATGGTCCTCATCTATAAGAGATGGGGGGATGGGGGGGGGACAGAAGGCCGGCTCCTGTGACAAGAAGTGACATTTTGCATTTGTCTGTTCCACGAGGAAGAAAAATCTGAGTTTTGATAGAAGGGTGAGATACAGGTGCACGTAATATCTCTATTGTGAATTTAATATTTGTTTTCAAGATGTGTTAATGCACCACGTGTTCCATGTGAATGAATATGATTTAAAGCATGATATTATTTCATGATGTAAACATGAAAGTACATATTTCATAAAATACCACCATATTGGTATAGTTAGGATTATTCACACTTTACATTTCACTCACAACAAAATAACAGTTACAGACAGTAAGTATCCAAGAAAAAGAAAATATAGATGAATTTAGAGAAAATCATGATGCTAATAATATTATAGATTATTCATAACCATGGGTGAAAGAAGAACATAGATATTTTGATCTAAGTAAAAGTGGCAATACCACAGTGCAGAAATACAGTTACAAGTCAATGATATGCATTTAAAAATGTACTTTATACTAATGTATGAGCATCAATGTATATATATATATTAAATATACAAGAAGAAAAGTAAAATACTCGTTTGTATGTGTATGATGTTTATTATATTATTGGATGACTACTCATTTGAAAAATACATATCTGCTCCATAAGAAGAGAAAGTTTCTTATTTCTTCCATTTTCTTGTCACATATCGGATGGCTTTACCTCTTTGGGGCTGTAAAACCTAATCAATCAATAAAAAGTGCTCAGAGCTCATACAATTATGACACAACCTTTGACGAGAGGTCACAAGGTAAAACATCAATTGTTCTAACATGAAAGCTTTACAGTGCTGTGAGGGAACGTACACAAATATTGACAACCTCATCAAGTTTATATACACAGCGAGACATTTATCATTTTCTGCCGCAGCTTTATGACCAGCGTGTTCTTATCAACGCCTTGCTGTCTATTTTATTTATCAGGACATATATTATGTACATTACTCTTCACTTTCCTGCCTTTTGCACTTCTGGTTAGAAGGCAAGATGAAGCTACTCCACAAACAAGTCGAATCTCTCGTCTAATAATGTAAGGACATTTATTGAAACTGGATCGGTAGACCTACATTAAAATGTCTAAAACATAAAAAGCATAATGTGTTTATTTTTACAAAATGCTTGTCTGTAAGTGGCATTGGGTAAAACGTGCAAAACCACTGGTATGGTCCATGGCAGTGACATAAAAAACTACTTTAATTCATCCAAAGAGACCAACTCATCTTCATCAGATAAGGATTTTTTTATTTATGTACTTGCAAGTTTAGGACGTCAGGTTGTGTGTGGCACCCCCTTCCAGCTAAACGCCTTTTTTTGGCGGGGGGGGGTGAAAAAGAGTCTGGTGCTTTATTTATTTTTCCCCATTTTTTTCCCTCCTTTCTTTTCTCTTCTTTTTCGCCTCCAGTCCCCACGAAGCAAACCATTCCGTGTTTGCATGTCAGTTAACTGGAAATACACACTGTGTCACCTCCGCGCTGGTATCGCCGCTGCTGACATCCGTCTGCAGGCTGCTAGACAAGAGACGGTGCCCGTTTCTCTACCTCCAAAACGCCACCTCTACCTCCGCCCCCCTCCCTTCCCCGCCACGCCCCCCTCTCTGCGGTGTGTGGTTGGAGTCAACCCTGTAGTCCGTGTCCGGGTTGTGACAACGCGGCCGGCAGCGCGGCGCTCCAACCCTAGCGAACTCCGTTACCCAGCAGCCCCCGCGACGCCCCAACTTACAGAACTGGCTTCTTGGGTTTCGGGAGTGTTTCCCATTTAAACAAACAGTGCCGAAGATGGCGGAGAGTTTAATGGTGTAAAGAAGAACTGGTATCGATCCCCCGGCAGAGCGACACGTCCGCAAGGTAAGCTCGCGCGGCGAGGTTTGCGAAGCAGCCCGGCGGATCTCACGCGACTTTGCGTTCCGTTTTTTGCATTTCGATAGAGGACGGAAATGTACCGACTTGTGTGTGTTCCCAGCGCCGGTGCACACACCATATTGGCATCGCTACGGCGCGTAGGGCACAGTGCACGGTCATCTAGTCCATGACAGCGAGAGACTTACCGACACGTTCGTCGCCGCGGCGAAGTGCACGCGAGGCGTCCCCTTCGCGTGTCACCTTTTTGTGCTCGTTTTTTTGCGATGCTTGCTTTTTGGATCAACTTAATAACTTGATCACGCAGGAACAAGCTGGCCGGTTTTACGCACAAGCTGGTGGGGGGTGGGGGGTCACAGAAGTGTTTCCAGAGCATCTGGAAGTTTTGTTTTGTTTGAGGGGTGTGTGGGGGGCGAGATCACACACGCGCGTGAACACTCGCGTACTAACGCGTAAACGCACGCGTTATTAACTCATTTTGGGGGGTATTTTCTCTCGTCGCGACCGTCTGGAGGAAAGCTGCCCAACAGCTGATCCTGACTCTGTCTCAACATGAGCGGAGAGAGGGGG
Source organism: Pseudoliparis swirei (assembly GCF_029220125.1). Classification (NCBI taxonomy): domain Eukaryota; kingdom Metazoa; phylum Chordata; class Actinopteri; order Perciformes; family Liparidae; genus Pseudoliparis; species Pseudoliparis swirei. The sequence goes on along the minus strand of NC_079396.1, from coordinate 23,070,415 downwards.
TAGGGGGTGGGGGGGGGGGGATCTGGTCCGAAGGGTTTGTTGATCAAACGCACGCAGACGTGATCAACCGTGTGTCACGTGCAGCGTGTTCTTTTGTTTATTTAACGAGAATACCGGTGTGTCTTTACCGGGTTACTACAGACATGCCATGTGGGAAGAGGCAGACGAGACGACGCTGACCGCCGAGAGAGAGAGAGAGAGAGAGAGAGAGAGAGAGAGAGAGAGAGAGAGAGAGAGAGAGAGAGAGAGAGAGAGAGAGAGAGAGAGAGAGAGACGCGCGCATTGGCTGTACATGCGTGAGGTGAAGTCGTGAATGGTCGCCGTGCTCCTGTTATCCCCTACTTAGGTCTCCTTCATCCACCACTCCTGTCGTCTGCCTCATCCTTACTGCGTCTGCACTGTGTTTCTGCAGGGGGCAGCAACGTGGCCCCGTGTGCGCTTCGTGAACACACGCTCACACTCACACACACTCTCACGCTGTCCTGTAACCCTGAAGGCACCACGATTCTCTCCCTGAAGCAGCCGTGAGCCGTTTGTGTGTACGTGTACGTGCGTGTGAAAAAGCACCACGTCCTTGAGCACGACGCCGGGGCCCTGGCTCACAATACCTGCTCCCACTGGATAATAGCAGGCTGCTCTTCAGTGTGTGTAAACAGCAGTTGAATGGACGCGTTGCAGATGGGTGTTGTGTGTCAGTGTGGACACGTGAGGGATGTGTGGTTGAGTTAATTACACAGACGTGTGTGTGTGTACATTTCGTTTGTATCCCCCTTGTGGCTGATTTAGGCTGCAACCACTGATTAATGCCTTATGTCGTAATTTATAATCTATGTATTATGAGGAAAGTAAATATCCATCGCGGTTTCCCAGAGTCCAAGCTGACATCTTTTTAGATGTCGTATTTAGTGCGACCACCAGTCCAAAACCCCAAAGCGAGGTTTACAGTGTATCTGTTAACAGTGCTATACAAAAGAGAAAAGCAGCACATGCTCACGTTGAGAGAAGCCGCAATCAAAGAATGGTTAAAGTTTTTGAATGATAAATTACTTTATTAAACACCGAATATAACCCCTTCTAAAAAATGTGCAATCGAAAAGTCAGTATAAGCCAAAATGGTGATGAAGCAAATCCACACATCTAAAATATTAGAGCTGTCTTCGGACAAAGACATTCTTAATAAGACTTATACAATTGTGGCGATTCGCTGATTTTTAAATCGTCTGCTTCAGTGAATTTCTCCAAAAAGAATCACACAAAAAGCCCCGCTCTCAACTTGTGTTCCCCAGAAATGTGTTTAACAAGAGTCTCGGAAATGAATCATTGTGCATGAAAAGGACAAAACGGCTGACGAGTGCACTGACCGACTGAGAAGTGGCAGCCTCGCTAATTCTTTATGTCTTTGTTACGGCTCTGTTTTGTACGAACACATATTCCAAAATGCCGTGGCGGTGACATCGGGCTTCTTGTCTCACTGTCTGCTTATTTAATATCTCTATCGTGAGCTCTCCAGTGAGTGATTCAACCAGCCGCTGCTCGTCAAGGGGTTAAACAATTCATCTATTTTCTAAATTATTGGAAATTAAACGTCGTTGAATCGACTAAACTGCTGCAGCTCCATACGGCTGAACCACGGCGTGTGAGGGAGCGGTGACGAGACGCCATGGCAACCGTCTCCTGACGGACGTACAGTCGGCTCTGGCCCGGGTCCCTCTGCACGCGTGCGGACCTGCAACCTGCTCGCGAGGAATGGAGGGGCGTGGGGCAAGCTGCTCGGGGCCCGCGAGGGGTCTTCGCTCAGCGGATGGTGGACAGTGAGGCATGATGTTGGCTGAATGATGGGGTGGGGGGGGAGTGACTGGGTCAGGCGCTGGGGGCTCATAAGGCTGAGCGAGGAAAGCAGGACTTCACACAGCAGCATGGGAAGCAGTGTGTGTGGAGGAGGAAGAGGAGGAGGAGGGGTGTGTGTCTCGTATTGGGAGGAGCTCAGGTGGCGCCTCTTGTTGTGGAATTCTACTCTGCATTTTTGTCTTTTGTGTCTTTTCTCTATTTTGCCTCTGCGTCTCTCGACTCTCTTGTGGAATCGGGAAGTGTTTTTTCGGACTGCTCCCTCTTTGTGTCGTCGGGGGGGGAAAAAACGCCACAAAGAGTCTACCTGTCTCCGTGGTGTCTGTGTGCCCCTCGCTGGTCCCTGCCTCCCCCATCTGCAGTGCAGTGAGATGAACTGTTGGGGGGGCGGGTGGGTCTACCATGTGTCAGGATTGGTTAAATAAGAATTAATCTTCACCAGCTCTCACTGATTTCATTCTGTTGGAGGAGGAGGGGTCTTTTCTCTTGTTTTACTTTAAGAACTTCACACACACATATACACACACTTGATTTGATAGTTTTTCCAACACCTTGCTTTGAGGAATAGAGACATTATTTCAATAAATGAAACAAATAATAACATTTTGGCAAATTGCCAAAATTCTGATTCATATCAAGACCTTTTGGCAAACTGCCAGAATTCAGATTCATATCAGTACCTACCGGTCTGATTTTTTGCTAAGCCCCGCCCCCCCCCTCAGTTACAGTCGCTATAGCTGTCTTTCATTAGAACAGTACATGTGCAGTTTACAGTAATAATGGGGGAGTACTCTACTTTTAAACCTGTTTAAAAAAAAATGTTTCTTTAATATGCAATTGAGAGCTGCATACATGACATATTGCTAAAGCCTGAGGCTAAAACTGCACACGCTGCACAACAACAACAACAACCAAAATCATCTTAGAAAAGAAAACATCGAAATACCGGAGGAGTCAGCTCATCGCTAGCGGTGCTAACGGTGCAAACCCCGACTGACACGTGTTTACCCGAGTGGAAACCAGAGTTGGGTGCGACTCAGCTGGAACCGCCCTATGAGAACGCTGCAAAGTGGCGGCCGTCAATTAGCCAGCGGGGCACGCTCACATGCACTAACATGCACCAACATGCACTAAAAGCACCCGTGGTTGGCAAAAGCCAGGGAGAGCGACTTGCTCCCCTGCTCGGCGAGACATTACTCCAGGATATCTTCGAATAAATCCAAAGACCGCCATGAAAACTGATTGGAAAATTGCTGGTCTTACTTGTTTGTAAATTCATTGGTCGCCATAATGTTATTAAAGACACCCGTGTTCACGCTTGTTTTCCAACGCCAAGCAGTTCCAGTGATGGATGTGAACAACTTTTCTGATAAAAAAAAAGATTTAAAGGATATTTAGAGGTTATGTTTTGATCGCCGTGTATTTATTTGTATGCGTGCGTGCGTGTTATTCGCATAACTCAAAAAGTATTAAACTGAATCGCATGAAATTTGGTGGGATGATTGGTTATTATCCGGGGACCATTTGATAAGATTTTGATATCGATCGGGTCAAAGGTCAAGGTCAAGGTCACGAAAAGGTCAAAATCGTCTTTTTACCATAGCGCGGTCAATTTTTATCCAATTGGCATGCAACTAATGCCAAAATGTTCATAATTCAATGCCCAATCTTGTGATATGCGAAGGTATGTGCTCTACCAACTGCCCGTTCTAGTTATACATGTAATATATTTAACTTTGATCCCGTTTGCCTGTCAATTTGAGGATATTATCTCGGACTTGGATGATTGGCATTTCTCCCAATTATTTTGCTGAACAAAAATTAATTGATGATCAAATAATTCCGACAGGACTACATTCTGAAATGTTATTGAGTGATGTTTGTGTTGTCCTTCTTTTGTTCAGGTAAACACTGGTCTGGATCGAGTCGTGGAACTAGGTCACTTAACAACAGGTGACCCAATCAGACGAACAGCCAACACGGGTCACGTCCTTCCTTTGGGCTGAGAATTGATCCCAAGTGTTGTGTCAGTAAATTCCGCCGTTTGGAAATAAAGTTGAAATTATTATTTTTTTAATGGGTGTACATATTTTAAGGGGGAAAGTTAAGGCACTGAAAAGTGTTTTTATACCCACGTCTGTGATGGAATAACTAAAGTATCGAACCGAGTCGGAGGGATGAGCTGATGCGCTGTCGATTCCTCGGTTTCTGTTTCTTTTCCTGAGATTGTCTCCGTGCAGCTCGTGTCCTCCGCTGCTTTTTTTCCCGAGAGCAGCTTTTTCGTCTGTGAGAGGAATGTCAAGTGACCATCTCAGTGTGCGCTTCTCCCTCCTCTGTGGTTTTTGTTTAGTAACTCGGGGGTTCACTCTTGATTTCTGTCCTTTTTTTCTCCTCCTCCTGATCGGGTGTTCGTCTTGTTGTCGTCGTCGCGTTTCTTTCTCGAGGTATGCGGCGAGGTGTCGCCCCGGACTCCACGCGCTATACGTCTGAATCATCACAGCACTTAAGCAAAACAGGTTAATTCGGTTGGGTGTTAACATCAAACATATTGTCTTTGTACAGCCGTGGCGTTTTTTTGTGTTGGTACAAGTAAGTGTGTGTGTGTCAGTGTGTGTGAGAGAGACAAAGGAGGGGGGGGGATAGATAGTGAGGAGGAGGAGGAGGAGGAGGAGAGAAGGGGGGGGGGAGGAGACGTGGAGAGTCGTTTTATTAACGTGGCGACTCCCGCTAAAATTCAGGGAGTGCTGTTGCATCCAGCTGTTACTGGTTGCGCGAGGCTTCGTTGCCATGGCAACACAGCCCTGCGCGCCTGCTCAAGGTCGTTCATCCCGTTCTGAACCGAGCGGCGTGCACACGGAGAGAGGGAAGAGAAACGGAGTAACTACTTCAAAGTGACCAATCCAAAGCACTTCTGTGGTGAACAACCTCCGATCCCCCTCCTCCTCCTCTAACACAGACACACACACACACACACACACACACACATACCTTCTTCAATTCAAGAAACAAACAAAAAAGAACCCCTGGCCTTCAGCCTTGTAGATTCTTTTGCCAGCTGATAAAATATTTAGCTGGTCAGTGGGAGAGAGGGAGAGAGAGAGAGAGAAGGGGAGAGAGGAAGAGAGAGAGAGATATATATGGTGTCTAGAGAAGAAGCGAGCAGCAGAACTTGGCTTTGTGTCTTCCTTTCTCTCATGGTGCAATGCTGTGAGGCTACCTGGGGCTTCTTCTTCTTCCACCTCCTCCTCTCCTCCGGGGGCTGCCGCCTCCCTCGGGGGCTCTGCTGCATGTCAGCCGGCGCTGACTGGACTCGGCGCAGCACACATGACAGAACCTGAAAGACTCCCATTACATTGTGTGGATGGCGGCAATCTTGCAGGTGCATTGCCACGTTCCACACGCTGTGTGAAATCGGGTCGAATGACATCTCGGTGGCCGATGGCTCAGTTGTGAGGCGCGTGAACTGTTAACACGCTAACATTAGCTCCTCGCAGTACAGCTGACGGGGACGGGAATTATTTATTTTTTATAAACCAACCAAAGTGTCGACGGATTCATCCCGAGGGGGACGTGAACGTCACGGCGGAGCGTCCGGTAGACGCGGAGGCGCTCAGAAACCGCAGACGTCGACATCGCCGCGGCGCTGGGAGGAGGAGTCAGGGTACCGCTGGAGTCAGCGAGGTTCGTCCTCTAGGGACGCCGAATGGCGGTTGAGATGTTACAGCCGGTGGCCTGACGCCGGAACATCGTCATCCGCGCAAGTAGAGACATGTGGAAAATACAGATATATCTAAATGTGAATAGCTTCACAGTTGTCTTATCGTGGTATTTAGCTGAGCAGATACGGCACAAAGGGATAAACGGGGGGGGGAGATAAGGGTGGGACAATGCATAACAAAGACCACACACACACACACACACACTCGCATTGCTGCTCTGCAAACACAAAGGCGAGAGATGGTAGAAGACCACACTCGACGAGGGTTTCAGATGAACACGTGTTTACACAACATATTCCTGACAGCGCTGTGGAAAGACGACGTGTGCTGGTGCCTCATATGGATATTGTTGTGGTTCGGTGACATGAGGCTCTCAGTTTATCGTGTATGTGTGTGTGTGTGTGTGTGTGTATGTGTGTGTGTGCTTATCATTGTTTCAGAGAGCAAGAACAAATGCAATTTCTTTTGTGAGAGAGAGAGAGAGCTGGTTTTCGGGGGTTAGTTTCACGTTTCTTCTCGCTAGGTAATAGATGCTTGTTAAAGCGGTCCTCAGAGGGAGCGTGTGTCTTAAGAAAGGGGAGTTGTGTTTTTGTACTTTATTTTCCATTGTAAAAATGTAGACCTCGGTTTATGTGTTTCGGAGCTCCTTCGGGGGCTCAGAGTCGAGGTAAATGCTTCCAGCTGGGGGCCCAGCAAGCCAGTGGCTTCAACTGTGCCTGAACCCGGCTGTGACGCGACCACCTCCTCAACTTAATTTGCTCCCATCCTGCCGTCCCCTCAGCCGCCACGCCTCCTAGAACACACACACACACACACACGTGTATATACACACACACACACACCCTGCCATCTCCATCCTATCTCCAGTGTCACTAGCGGCGGCATCACTCATCTCAGGAAAGCGGGGGAGCATTCCAAGGTCCCGCGCCCCCCCCCTCCCTCCTCCCACCCGTCACCTTGGTGCGGAGCAGCGGGTCGGCCGAGCGGACTTCGCCCGATTGGCTGCCCCTCCTCCGCCTCCCGCCTCCGAGGTTGCCGCCGGTGCCGTGATGTCACAGAGTCTTGTTTATCCGTATACCCACGGTCAAGCGCCATAAGAAAGCAATAACGGTGAATAAGTGATCGCTTTATGTTTAATTTAGCGGTGGCCAGACTTCCAGGGGTCCACGCCGACAACAACAACAACAACACAAAGAATGAAAAAATCACGAGACGAAGGTTGGAACCCGAAGATTCAATAACAATGGAAAAGTTGATTTTGTGTTTGTTATTGGAGAACACGGCAGAAAAGAGTCGGTTAATATTGGAGGAAGCTTTGTTGAAAAGTTCTTCCACAGTAAAATGACTTTAATAGTATTTGATGATCATATTATTAACAGTTTCTGCTGGAATTATTTCTCTGTAAAAATGCTTCTTTTTTTTAAAAGACTTTTTTATTTTAAGAGTTTAAAGAGAGACTACGGACAAAAGCAAAGTGCATTCTGGTTTTTCACAAAAGATTGCATTATTGGTTAGATCTAACAGAATAATGTATGTGCATTAAGCCTCCACATGTAGTGGCATTAGCACGAAAAGAACAACAGATAACTTAAAGGGCTAATACATAAGTTTGTGACTTATTTGTTCGTTCTCAGCCGAAATAGTGATCTGAAACTTAACGTTGACGTTCTCTCTCAGCTTTACTCTCTGCATATAGCCCCAACCCGGTATTGATCGATCCCATTTTGGCTCAGTAGTGGATATCAATGCCTTCAACCCCATGAAACTGGTGTGTGTGTGTGTGTGTGTGTGTCTGCTCGTGGGGGGGGGCCAAGCGTATGACTAAGGAGATTTTGAAAGTCTGCGCATGACATGCAGAGAAAGAATTTGACATTCTGCTGCGGACGAGGGGAGGGAGAGTGTGTGTGTGTGTGTGTGTGGGGGTGCATGCACAGTTACAAGCTTCACCCATCGGTTTCTGCCGAGCGGAGCGTCTTTGGTTTGACTCGGCTTCTCCTCTTTATCCCCGGCCCCTCTCATTTTCTCTTTTACCGCCTCCCTCCGTCCCTCCCTCCCTCGCCCTGCGAGAGCCCGGTCGTATAAAGAGCCAGTGACGGCTGCATGCTCTCTTTTGAGAGGAAAAGGGGCCAGAATTTCAATATTGATTTGATGCAATGTGAGACAAAGATTCCCGTTCTTCTCGTGTCCCACTTTTGGGGAGCTTTTTTATTTACCGCCGTTGTTTGTGTGTTCGTAAGACGTTGTCCGTCATCCAAAGCGAAGGCCTTTTCGCTTGCGTTGAGTCTTCGCTGTGTTCCTGAGTCTCAGTTCGACGGCAATGCCCGGGATGAAATATAATCTCCCAGTTTGACTCGGATGCCCACTCGGGTAACCGTCGGGTGAACGGCCGATCGAGAAGGCGGCCGGCCGGCCGGCGTCCACGGAGCCGATGGAGAGCGACTTAATGGAGGACCGACGGACTGCTGACGGATTCCAGGAGTCGTGTGACGGAGCAACACGTGACCTTTTGCCTCTGCAACTATTTGCTCGCTCCGGTGTGAAAAGCTGCCCGGACAGATACGCACGTGGGCGGGGCCGTTTGAGTCGATACACCGCGGACGAACAGGAGGGCAGACGCGAATGGAGAAGGAAAGAAAATGTCACTCTTCGGACTCTGTGTTCAGAATTCCTCAAATAAAACGTTGTTGACCCTCCCCTTAAACACAACCTCCCTTTAGTCCCTGCAATTGAGCTCACGTTGGATCACATTGGCTCGCCTCCCTCTTCCATCCCAATATCCGGTTTTGACAGGAAGCACAATACATTAAAGGGGTGATATGGTCTGAAAATGCTGCGTCATTGTGACTGATTGACACGCCACTGCACATCCCACCCCTGCAGCTGCTTCACTGCTTTTCAAACTTCTAACACTTCGACAACCTGCTATTCCGGGTGCTTTCAGATCCCCGTGTTTGTATATGCTTCGCCTGTATATTCAATTCAATTTGGTTTTTTGTGTATAGCCCATTCTCACAAATTACAAATTTGCCTCAGAGGGCTTTACAATCTGTACACGTAGACATCCCTGACCTTTGACCTCACATCAGATCAGGAGAAACTCCGAAACAACCCTTTCACGGGGAGAAAAGGGAAGAAACAGAGGAGGATCCCTCTCCAGGATGGACAGGTGCAAGAGATGCCATGTGTACAGAAGGAATCATTACACACAAATTAAAACACAGTAACAACACAATCGATGAATATGACGGAGTGTATGAATAGTTGGCAGCAGGCATGGACCACAATGCAGACCTCCATCATCCATCAGGCAGATGCTGGCAGAGAGGAGGAGTGGGCGGAGTCTCAACAGGGCCATGGCGTAGTTGGTAATAGGCATATTCCACGATCCTATACTCCTGTATATGTTGTCGATATATTTGCATTTGTTTGATTTCTGATTTCATCATTACACCCGGCGACTGAATTTCCCTTCCGTCCCACGCCGCTTCAGCTGCTATCGATTTGACGTCCTGCTCAGTAACACTTTTAACCGCCAAATCTGTAAATCGCCTTGACGATATGGTTTCCAGGTATGTCCGCACAGCCCCGTCAAAGAGTGCTGGCAAGTGTTGATGAGTGGCCGTGAGAACTGATGTGAATGTGTTCCCTGTTAACTCCCTAATGTGCACTCCAACAACAGATCTCTCCTCTGCATCCAATAGCTACAAATGCGATGTGGCCAAATTCACCACCGATCGATTCGTGGCAAGATTGTAATTTAACCCCGAGGAGAGGTTGACGATATTTAAAATCCGAGCAGAGATTTTAAAAGAAAAAATAAAATTCAAGAGATAAAAAGCTTTTAACATCCACCTCGATCGTCACCGTGAAGCCACAAGAAGCGTCGACCCGTCATCAGTTTATGATTCGGCTTTTTTTTTTCTTCCTTCCACACGATGTAACCCTGTTTTTCAGTCGTGGAGTTGGTGGTGGTTGTGCCGCCCTTTTGTTGACATTGCCATCACGGTTTGTACCTTTTAAAAAAAAAACATTTTTAACACAACCGTTATCGCCGTGACCTTTCCCGCCCGCCCGTATGAAAGCGGCCTCGGTAAGGTCGACGTGATACGCCGGTGAACACGCGTGTGCGCAACCCGTACGTGTTGAACCGAACGCCGCTCCTCTCTCACACGCCGGTGACGGGCCTCCAGTGAAGAAGGCCTGGTGGAGCGCACGTGTTAGACCAGCACCACCTTTTCTCCCGATCTCACCAGGGCTAAAAATAACGCCCGTCCCCACACTAGATGCGCTCAGAGGAAAGGAGGGAGGGAGGGAGGACACGAGGAGGGAGCAGGGAAGGGAGAAAGGTGGCGAAGACAGTGAGAAGACAACAATCGAAGCGAGAGAGGGAAAAAAAAGGGAGAAGAGACGGGGCCGAAAAGGGAGGAGCGGAAAACAAGCCGTTAAGAATTTACCCGGAGGACACTTCCAGTGTGACCTTTAGCTCTGGTCGTTGGTGGTCAGCAAAGAACAAAGTGTTTTATCGTATTGAGCAACTCTTTACCAGATATAACTGCTGTGGGCTGAGAGTCTGAGCCGGCTGTGTAAAAGATTCCCGAACGTCCAGCCGGCAAATTACCACCGTGCAGCGCAACACGGGATTTATACATTTCTGGCAGTTTTTTGCATTTTATTTTGGTTAAAATGATGTTATTCTTGCCCAAGTCCAATAGCGACTGCGTCCATAATATACAAGCTGTCATGGACGCAAGGCCACGAGGCGGGACACACTAATATTGGAAAACAAGGCCACTCGCACAACTACAACCCCACAACTACACACACAAACACACACACACACACACACACACACACACACACACACACCTTTGCTATTGAGGCTTTCATTTCAATCAAGGTATTTTGCACACTGAGCTACCCTGTTCACGTTAATGGAGATCTAATATGACTGTCGGGTCGAGTTGTAGAAATCGGCTAGCGGCAGGAAGCAGCTTTTATGATGAATTTGTGCAAAAGAATCCGAAAACGAGCTGTTTATGAAACATGTAACTGAAAAACTTGTTTTTTTTTGTTGTAAATTGTGTTTATTCTCAAAAGCCAACCCAACACAGAACAAATCGAACAAATCGCACTGCTTGAATTGTCAAAAAGCACATAACAGTATTAGTCGTTCAAGTATTACACAAAAGTGAAAATAGTGTCTGAGGCAATACAGTCAAACAGAAACCAGAAATGAGTTTGAGAAATTGTAAATTATTGGAAAAACTTGTTTTTATTTGCATGTGTTTAGGTCTGTCATGCTCCAGAAAGGAGCGTCTCTCTCTCCACCTTCTGATCTCACTCACCACGGCTCTCCCCTGCAGCTGCTTCACAGTGGAAGCCTCCAGGTGTCGCTCGCATTCATCGCTCTTCGTCAAGTCGCTATTTCGTCCTCGCTGCTGGAGAAGTCCGGTGCACAGTGCCCACTCTTTTCCGATTTTTGCCTGATTTCAGCTGGACTTTACCGTGAAGCAGGTAGTGTCGAACTAGCGTAGCCACAAAGGGCTAACATACGCTCGTTGGATCGCGTCTCCGCCTCCGCACCTCGTCCCACAGTTTTCCCCGAAAAAAGAGAATCAGACCACCACGCTCACTGCATCCATTCACCAGCTTTTTGGGAAAGCCAGACAGATTTGTAACGTCTCTTCCAACTTCTCTTTTATTTAAAATACTTTTTTTTTTAACGTTTACCCTCTCTTTCCGTGAGCACAGATGAGTGCGCCACGAAATTCTCTGAGGAGAGAGCGCCCGAACGTGGGGACCGCTGTTCCCATTTATATGAACAAGTATACTTTCACCTTCCGATGAGAACTAGTTTCAAGCATCGCGGGACTTTATTTTACTCCCTTTGAGTCAAGCCCCGAACACTTTTTTTTGGACAGAGCAAAGGGCAGTGTGAAAAAAAATGCAATAATAGGCGATAAACTGCCAGGATGGAGAGGGTTTGATTGGTCGCCCAGGAGGCCGGGGACAACGCTAACAAACATGCCGACAAGTCCTTGTTTGTGATCACCGATTTTATGCTTTGCTCTGCTTCCTGCTGTGTGTGTGTTCTGTCACTATACTTGTCCTTTACTGAGAAACACACACACACACACACACGCACACATTCAACTCTTGACTACTCGGGACTAATTTGTGCCTTGCTCTGCGTTTTAACCTTTGTCCCGACCAACTTCAGCTGCACAAAAGAAACAGAAATATAGCCTGCAGGAGTGTGTGTGTGTGGGGGGGGGGGGGGGGGGGGAGTAACTTGTGTGTGATTATGGCGCTATATGACAAACGCTGCGTCGGGTGTTTTTGTTTAATCTGAGTTTTTTTTTTAAATAGAGTTTGTATTTGCCTGCAAAACAAACCGAGGTCCTGGCTGAGAGCGAGGGATATATATATATATATATATATATATATTGTTCACCCACTTTCCTTTTTTGGGGGGCTTCTCCGGCACAGAAGAGAGTTTTTTTGGTGTAAGGGCCAAGGGAGGAGGGGGGGGGGGGTCTGGTAGCAGAATAACGGCAATGCAGTTGACATTGTTAAATTTCAAGTGTCCATTGACTGTGTGACCGTAAACCCTGGAGCAAGTCCCCCAGTCAAGGTGCCGCAGACTTCTTTACTCCTGCAGCTTATGGGATGTTTCACAGGTGGTTGAAGTCCCGTCTTTGAGAGCATGCCTTTTTCAAAGATACGGTGCATCTGTTTTTTGTTTTTTTTCTTCCCTTAAAAGGGCAACCGATGAAATGGAAAGCCAATAAAATCCACGTTTTTTAACTTGCATGACCGCATGAAGCTCTCAAAGACTGCAACGTGCTCGTTGTGTCTTCTCGCTCTTTCACCACCACGGTCAACCGGAATGTGACACTGCCACGAAACAAGCTTTTAATGGCTGGTGGTTGTGAAAAGATCAATCTCAGTGAAGAGGCGTTTTCTCAGCTCGTTGGTTGGCCGTCTGTAGCGGAAATCTTGTCCAAGTATTTTTTTTGGCAAAGTCTTTGGGCATTAAACACTTTGGTTAGGTCGAAAAAAAAGCCATTTAAATTAGGGATGCACCAAAACCCTGCCAGGTGCACATAGGGGCAATCTATGCAATTTAATTCTACTGGAATGAAAAAATATCTCTTAATATGTCGATTTTTCATTCTTTTTTTCAAGTGAATGATATCGGGATTTTAAAAAAGTGTGCATCTCTAATTCTCTAAACAGCCTCTAACTGATGTAATGTCTGCTCTTCTTGCAGCCCGACTTTGTTTACTCGATTTTTTTTCTCAAGCTCGTATTTGTGACGACACCTAATTATAACGTAGCATATAGAGAACATTTAGCCGACTTCTTTCAGTCCTGCGGTTGGCTTTTACGCCCATGGAGACGTTGTCCACGGCAGTGAAATATGAGCAGTGGAAACATCGAAGAATACTGATATCAAATCCCGAAGAAAAAAAATGTCTTGCACATTCATCAAGGATAAATATAATAAACATACCTATACTGTCGATTTAAAGAAATAACCGGGGGCGCTCGTCAAGTCTTACATTTTAGAACAATTGTGTGTGTGTGGGGGGGGGGGAGGGGGGGCAATACCTGGCGATGCCCTACGTGTGTTGATGGTCACAAAGGGATGTGTTGACAGTGAGAACAAAATACAGAATATCGCTAGACTTCCTAGATGTCCTTTTTTTTTTGAAGTGCAGCTGATTGTAACGGACATGTTTTATTGTGCGCGTTGGAGAGCTGCGTGGAAACGTGTCGTCCGCGGAGAGGAAGCCAGTCACAGGTGGAAGGAGGCGATGCATCACGTGACGTCTCGGAGTCTGCTCGACGCTGCACCACTTCATCTTGTGATATTCACAGACTGCTGCTCTCCTGTGCGCGCGCGCCTTATTATCGCAGTCAGGTGGATGGAAGAGGTGGAGGAGGAGGAGGAGGATGAGGAGGAGGAGGAGGAGGAGGAGGAGGAGGAGGAGGAGGAGGAGGAGGAGGAGGAGGAGGAGGAGGAGGAGGAGGAGGAGGAGGAGGAGGAGGAGGAGGAGGAGGAGGAGGAATGGTATGGGCAGAAAAGAACAACAGGGCGCTTCTTCAATGACCATGGCTGTTAATTAATCAAACACGCGCATACACACAGACAGTGATGAAGAGGCTGGAAAAAACACGCACGCACGCACATACACACACACGCGCGCGTGCGCACAAGTACACATGAACCCGAGCTCGTCTCCTGACAAGAGGCTTGAAGCCATTCTGCTTACCGTCGCCAGCCGTGCCGACTGTGCTCGCTCTATTTGCAGAGCAGCCCCGCCCCTCTCTGATGCTATGATCTAACTGCAGCCTCCTCCCCCTACATAGACACACACACGCACACACACTCTCCACGCTCACATGCCTACACACACACACACACACTCACACCCAGGGGTGCTTATACAACCACCAATCAGCACGCTGCTGGGCATGTTTCCGCACTCTTTGTATACGCGCGTGTGTGTGTGTTGTTTTTGATCCAGTGACGTTGACGTAGACTGTGGACTCGCGTGTCAGTGCCGTGACGTGCGTTGTTCATCCTCGAGGACGAGGCTGTTGATCTCGTGGCTTTATACTCGCGTGCTTAAAATACTGAAATGATAATAAAATGAAACAATAAAGCCTCTCTTGTCCACCCCCCTCCCCACCCTTCCATTCTCACTATCCCCTCAGATCTGCAACCGTTTTTTAATTTTTTATTTTCTCTGTGATGAAGAACGAATAAATATGCAGCTTTAAAAATAAATAAAAAAGCGGTGGGGGAGAACAATCAGAAAGAGGGAACAAAATGAACGAGAGAGTCTGTGGAGGCGAGCCTCAGAGCTACAGTCAGATTCTCTGAGTGGGTCAAAGTTCGGAGCCGGAGACTCACTCTGATTGGCTGCGGAAAGGTGAAATTAAAACCACGGTAAACTTTTGACCGAGCAGGAACCGGTGAGAGAGGAACGCCCATCGCTGTAGCGAGAGCTCCTCCTCCTCCTCCTCGCTGCTCTCCCACCAACCCACCGCTCCTCCTCCTCCTCATCATCCTCCTCCTCCTTCTCCTCTCCCATCTCTCTGTCTCTTTCCCCCTGTCTCGTTCTCTCTGTCTCACCCTTTCATTCACTGTCTGTCATTCGCTCTTGTTTTGCTCTCAAACCCCCCCTCTCCCACCACACACACACACACACCCTTCTATCTCCAGCGCTCCCTCTCTCTCTCGCGATGAATTTGTGAATTTGTGCCTTGCTGCACGTATAGCCCGACGAGACGGAGGGAGGCGCTGGGGGAAGGGTACAGAGAGGGAGGAGAAAGGGAGGGTGGGGGGGTGGGGAGAGAGAGTAGAAGGAGTAGAAGACACGGGGAGAGGAGGGCAGCAGGAGGAATGCAGCCTTCTTGACTCTGAGCTGAACACAACTGCTCCCGTTGGAGAGGAGGAAAATCTAAAGAGGAGTGAATGTATAAATAGACGTGTAACTGTGGCTCCGACTAAGATCTGCTGAGCGGCAGTGCGGGGAGAGCCCATTTTTACTGCTAATGGTTTCCCTCATTACACATCAGACGGCTGGTGTGTGTGTGTGTGTGTGTGTGTGTAGCAGATATTAAACGATTTCATGAGCCAACTAAAAGAGCAGCCCCCCTCTCTCGCCCGCTGCCTTCGCGGCCGCGTGTGCACGCACGTTTCTTAAGCGGCGCGTTGGAGTTGAAAGTCCACGGTTGATCGTTCTCGCCGGTAGATCGCCTCGAGTCGAAGCATCGATCTGCTGAATCTCTCTCTGCTGAACTCTGCTGCGTACACAATATATATATATAACTGTGGACTAAAATGCGAGAAATTATTTCGGGCCTCACCTCCTTCGGGGTCAGACGCGGAGGTCACGATAATAACAGCACGGATACGACGAGCGCAGCCCGGTTGGCCCCCGATTCGTCTTCTCTCATTTTCTCTTTTTTTAAATTTTTTAACTAGGACCGTGATTATTTGGATCAAGTTGCTCGTGAAGAATTGGGCACGTCGGTGTTAGTCTTTAAGTTATCGGCAGATGGAAATAAATTAAAGACTTGATAATAAAGTGACAAATAATAAACAACCATCACTGTAATCTAGACTTTATGATCGTCTCTCCCCCCCCCCCCCCCTCTAAATATAGCCGTGATGTCTGTCACCGGCGAGATAGCTCATACAGAGAGGGGCCGTCAGTTTTCAGATTCTAATGCGATTGAAATAATCCTTTTTGATTCTGATTAATCTCCAACGATGAGATGAGTGCACGGCATCCGGCGGGGAGGGGAAAGGTGTGGAGGAGACGAGAGCCAGAGCCCATCCTCTGCAACGAGAGGAAGCGGGAGGCGAAAGAAAGAAGGCTTCTTTTTTCCCCTCTCTCTCTCTCTCTCTTTGCTTTCTGGCAGTACAAAGAAGAAGGAAAAACAGTGACTGAAGAGAGGAGGCTGTGGATGTTATTGAGTTAACAAGATGGAGAGGGAGGGAGAACAGTGGGCTGCTGAGAGGCCGGCTCGATGGATGAGTGGATGAGGGCTGCCTCCTCCCGCTGCACACTGGGCTCCATATGGTGCCACCATGTATAGAGCGCACATCAACTTTGTCCTGCCTCCTCAAAACAGTCTCCTTTTTTTCTCTCAGTCAAGACAGACGATTAGATGTACACACACACACACACACACACACACACAATGCATCCCCATAGGTAAGCAGCACCCCGGCACCATCGTCAAGATAAGAGGCGCTCCAACAAACATTTGGGTCTATACACACACAAACAAACACACAGTTGGGGCCCCACCCCCCTCTAATGGAAAAGAGCATTGATTCTCACAGGAAAAAAGAAAAGAAGATTCCTCAATATGTCACTGCTGCTTTCGCTTTAAAAATTTAAAGCAGCCATGTTTTTTTTATTCCCCCCCCCCATCCCATTGTGTGATCATTGAATTGTTGGTTCTCTCTGATAATGCACGTCTTGCTGACAGTGATGCGCGTGACCGCATGGGGATGTTGTGCGCGGGCTGGCGTTGCTTTTTCCTGCACGCGCGCGCGCCGTATACACGTTCCGGCGTCGAGGGTCTGTTCGGCTTTCCTTGGTGGGCGGTCATTACGCACGTCGCCGCCTCCCCGGCACGTGCTGCGTGTCTGTGGGAGTGATGGATGTCAGGGCCGCCATGCTAATGTGATTTAGATGATCCACCGGGAGCGCGTTGGCGCGTGTGCACGCGTGCGTGTCCCGTCCACGTGTGTGCAGCTGCATCTGCAGTGTGTGTGTGTGTGTGTGTGTTTGGGTATCCGCCTCCCTCCCTCTCTAGCCCCCCCGTAATTTGTTTTCCTGTGCTGGGCAGTTTTGGGATTCTGAGCAAATAAATAGAGGGAGGAGGAGGAGAAAGAAAAGAGGGGGGGGGAGGAAAAATGAGGAGGGGGGGGGGTTTAAGTGTTGATTCTGCTCCCTCGCTGTCACCACGGAGAATGTAAGCGTGCATGGAAGGAGGAGATGAGAAAAGTGGAGGAGGAGGAGGAGGAGGAGATGATGATGGTGTTCTCTCACTAAGACCTCACTGATGGGTTATTGTGAGCCAATTATGTCCCGTTCCCACTGAAGAAAGTCTCACACACTCTTCACACACTCACTGTCACACACACGTGCATCCGCAGAAGAAGTGCTCCTTCTCCTGCAGCTCGAACAGCTTGAGTTTTATCTTCGTGCAATTACTATTTTTCTTTTGGGGGGGGGGGGCGCTGAACAATGACATAGAGTTCCTTAACACACAACTACTCTCTGCTTTCAAGCTTTCAGTCAGTCACCCATCAACGGTCTCCTAAAAAAGTTAATATATAGTCGGTCGCTCCTGTTGAGTTTTATGTTCTGAAGTATTATTACACATTAATTAAGGGGTGAACACAATTTCACTATTAGCGCATCAATATTCTGCCATCAATCTTGAACAGTAATAATACACAGTCACTGCATTTATAGTAATATTATTATAGTAATATCTGTTATTATTGAGTCTGGAGGTTGTCACCCAGGTATATCAAGATGTTACGCTATCTGTTGCCATGGCAGCAGAATGCCCATCGGAGGCGGGGTTAGAGATGGAGGGGGCGTGTCTTATTCATTTGACCTGCTGCACTAATTGGGCCCAAACATTCCAGAAAGCTAAACAGCCTCATTATGCCTCTGCTTTCCGCCCTCATTTTAAAAAAAAAATGTGTTTCTCAACCGGTGACTAAAAGAAGGTGACAACCGTTTTCCTGCAATCCCGCTGCATTTTTCCTTCTCTACCCCATGTGGCCTGTAACGAGGTAATTCCCTCTTTGTGATGACAAGCATGCTTTAAGTATTTACCAAAGCACCAGTCATCCATCGCTCTCAGATATGACAGCCGTGCCTCTCGGGGGGGCCCCCCCGCCGTTAATTGCCTCTGAGAAATGTTCCCCTAAGTTATGATCATGTACGGTCGCTCCTGCATGATGGATCCCAGCGAGGCGTTTCGATTGAACCCAGTTCTCTGCTCGACCGAGATAAACGTTGCACATGTTTCTGAGATTTCTTCACACCTCGGATCGAACACAAAAATACACGCTTAGCCACCGAACACGCGTGTGCGGTTTACTGTCCGTCCTCTTATCCGTCAACTATGCCGTAGCCCTGCTGAGACTCCGCCCACTGTTGAGACTCCGCCCACTCCTCCTCTACCTCCATCTGCCTGATGGATCGTGGAGGTCTGGATCGTGGAATATGCCTACTATGAACTATTCATACACTCTGTCACATTCATTGAATGTGTTTTAACTCTAAATCTGTCCTTCTGTACACATTACATCTATTGTTCTGTCCATCCTGGAGAGGGATCCTCCTCTGTTGCTCTCCTGAAGGTTTCTTCCCTTTTTTTCCCGTCTCGGCTCGCCCGTGGACGGGTTCCCACAAAGTCGTTAGGAGCTGTAGTTGAGAGACGCTCTTTTATTCTCGTCAGGGTTTGACTGAAATGCGAGATTACAGCTTCGTGACCCCTCCGTCGTCCTTTCATCGTCCTCGAAGCGGCGCAGCTCTCTTCGAAAGGAGAAAGTTCACGGAGACTCTCGTCTGTTGCATGACAACACAACACCGCCCAAACACGCATTTGCTGTGTCATTGTGAACCTTTTTAGTGCAGGCTCATGCGGTTTGGACGAAGAGAAGAAAAAAACAAGACATTTATTACAGAGTGTCCCCAATACAAGACCAATAATGGACAAAGCGGAGCTGGACAACGCCACGATGTGAAGCCGAGTGATGTTTCCTCTCGCAAGTCCTTTTTATTTCTATTTCGGGGACGCCTCAGGGAAAAAATGATGGCAGTTTGCAAAGTTTTTATTCATTAAATAAGCTGTTTTTAAAGCCTAAAATGTTATATATTTTAGTTTGAACTCATATTTAGGTCATGCTCACCAGTGAGGGAACGGGTAATGGAGCTTGGGATATTTGTAATTATTGCTGCCACCGTTACCTGCAGTTTACCGCTATTTCCCAATCTATGAATTTTAACCGCCAACAGCCAACTGGCGATAAGAAAACAGATGTGTTTCCGCCCTGATATTGCTTTCCGTATAGCATTACATCACATTGGTGAGTCTCATCAGGGGGTGGACACACTGACAGACACACACTACCTCCAGCACTGCACTACTTTGAGTCAACGTGATGAACAAGCGGAGCGACCGCAGCGTGTGCAGCTCTCAGTCGTAATCCTGAACGTGTGCGTTCGCCCCATATTGGAGCAAATCACGGGAATGAATGAGCTTCACAGAGCCCTGAAGCCACAGATGAGCCCAGTCAGCACACCTTTTAGTCTTTTTACAACGGTAGACAACTCTGGTCATCTGGAGGAAATAAACAAAAATAAAGCAACATGTGCAGTGATCCCCTCCTTTTTTTGGGGGGATTTTCAAACTATTGTCTCACGGTATTTGATACTCCGCGAATTCCAAGAGAAGAGAAAATGGTCTGTTTTTATTACAATGAGTGGCGACGTGTACTCAAAACAGATGTTGCAGCGTGAAGTCATTTCAAAGTGGCCTCGAGCAAAAAAAACATAATGCAGTTCTTCTTTTAAATGTCATTTATTTGATATGGTCCGTCCTGTCTGAGAGTTCACCGAGCTGCTTCTGCGACTGCACGTTCGTTGTTGTGCGGGGAGGCTGTGAGTTTTGGTTTCCTCCATACTTTTTTTTTGGTAACTCATGCAAACGTCCGATTCCTCTTTTTGAATATGTAAATGCGAGTTTGATGGCAGCCTACAGCGGACACACCCTGGACGGCTGGATGAGTTTTAGTTTTAGACCCGCCTGGCCTTTTTCTGCCCCAGAGCCAGACGCTCTCCCCTCTGCCTTTCTTCATCCTCCTCCTCCACCTCCTCTTATCCCCCCTCTGAAGTGTGACGCTTTGAAGTCGCAGGCTGTGCGCTATGATAGCGGTAATTGGTCTGAAGATGGAAAGTTCACACTCACTTTGTCACTGAACTAAGAAGCGATTTGTTTTCAATGAGTGTTTAAAAAATATACATATTTCAGCGAGGTTAGTTCAGAACAATAAAACAACAAAGTGATATTTAACAGCAAAGCAAAGCAGGGGTTTGGGATGATGCTGATGGAGAGTTGAAAAGCAGCTCTCCCTGTCTTGTGCAACTTCATTCCAGACAGAGCTGAGTCCGCCTCCCCTCTTCGGCACCCCCTCGTCTGAGGAGGCGAGCTTTGTAATAAGAGGTTTTTTAAATTATTTTTATTAGCCCCGGTGGCCTGATTTGTTTAAGGGGAGGCAAGGAGCCGAGATGTGTCTCGGCTCCCATTTTGCTCCAGTGCTGGATTTGTTTGTGGGGGGAGGAGGAGGAGGAGGAGGAGGAGGTGGTCTGGAGTCTGTGCGAATCCAAACTAAAGTACACTTCCACACAATGTTCTTGTTTGCATTGTTCTGTGAGCCACGCTGGCCGGTTCCCCTCATTCTCAGGCATCAGAGGAGACGGACACATGTGGAGGGAAATCCAGCTGCGAAGAAAAAAAACGAGACGAGACAGTAAGAAAAAGGAGGTGAAGATTAAAGCTCACAAAGAAACAACTGGTGGATGTGCCTGAATTTCATTTGCCTGTCAGTCGACGTCTCTTAAAGGCGCAGATCCCTTTGGCTTGACTTGAATGATTTATTTTTTGTAATTTTTTTCATAGTGTGTTTTTTACGTATGCGGAAATAACACACATTTTAGCGAGCACGGGGCTGGTTCTTTGATCCCGTAAATATCCAGACGCCAACTAATCTCTGACTGAATCACTTCGTTTCTCCTCCTTTTTACGAGCAAAAATCAAATCAACCGATACTGGCAGATATATGGAGGTTTAAAAAAAATTGCTAATCGTTAACATAATTATCTTCCTTTTTTTACACACACTGAGCATATACTATCCACAGTAATAAAGACTATGTTTCTATCTATACAACCTCAAATATAGTTTGACATTTCTTTTTACATATTGTCCGACATGTACACTGATAACCGCAATAAGCTATCGTGGCAATCTTTTTTTGTTTTTTTGTTGTTGCTATTAACAACAGGTCATTTTAAAATGGTGCAAGTTAAACTTAATCAGATTTGATAATGGATTCGAAAGGATTTGGTTTCAATAATAGGCTTTGAAACTGGATTTAAAAGTGACGCACTTGGTTTTGGTTGCAGCAGTGTGCAAAGCCTCGCTTACCAATCCGACAAGTCCGTCAAGTTTTGCCCACGACTCGTCAACAACAGCAACGTAAAAAACCTTGCACGGCCTCCCTCGGTTCAAGTGAAGGTTACAGTTGAGGAGGACACGCGTGTGTGTGGTTTCATTATCTTTTATCTTATCGGGGCTGTTTCTTCATGTGTGCAACTTCACGCTCGTCACTAACAGACCAGAGCTCGATGAAGGGGCCGTATTTTTATTTATTTTTGGGGATGCCGCATAATTAAAAAGTAATCGCACCAGAGTTAGCGAGAAGATAATTTGCGTCTGTCGTCCCCGGGCAGGTAGACGGGGGGGAAAAAAACATGAAAATGAATACACTACATAAAAATGCATAAAAGTCCATCAGCGGGAGGTAATAAATAGAATCGTCGTGATGAATACTGTACACGGTCATCATTGAGAGTGACACTTTTTGTTGGTGCTGACTGTAGCCAAAAGCTGCCGGCTAGTTTTTAAACACCGCAAAGCTTCCAGAGTCTTTCGTGTTTGTGGGACTCCACTTAAAGCGGGAAGGCAGAGGGACACCCCGTACACCCCGTAGCCTCAAGTAGACGCTGTAGTCCTCGAACCAGAGCGTGCAAGAGTAGACATCATTTTAATATTAGGCATACATATACGCATTCGTAGGTGAAATAATAAGTGATTAAAAAACATTTCGGAAATGATCTTACAGTGCTGATGGCTTGTTGTAATTATAAAGTAGTTCTGAAACTGGGCACTTCGCAAATGATGGAAAACAGGATTCCGGACGCGCGTGAATTAAGTTATCAACATCTAATGGCAGGAAGTGTAAAACAAACATTCAAGGCTCACGGTCGTGATCTTCATCGGCTCCTCCGCCCTCCGTCGAGAATACCTGTGGAAGAGACGCGATTTCTCTAATCCACGGAGTTTTATACTCAATCTCACTGGCCCCGATCAAAACGTCACTTCCGGTCAAGTCGCTAAACAAGTATTTTCACAATAAGAGTCCCGTCTTGTTATTGTCCGCATTAAAGTCACTTTCACAATAAAAGTCCCTTGTTATTGTAAGTCACTTGACGGAATTCAACCGGCCTCGTCAATCTATAATACTAACATACAGTCACTCTCATGCAATATACATTAATTCTTGCCATTTACATTTTCATAGAGTAAACATTAGCCCTATGCTTCATAATACATTAATAACAATATCAATATTCTCCCTAATATTTTCTATTATAATATCTTTCTATATGTATTAATTTAAAACATAAGACCTCTGCAGATGTTATCAAAATAAACTATTACAACCTAACAATATCATGCAGCTTGTAGAGGACCTTTGCCCTCAGAGAAGGACGGGCCAAGTGTACATCGCCGTTCATGCAGGAAGGGAACACACAGGCTTTTATTTCAAGCTAGAGGGCTGGCAATCTTCAGAAACTCGCTCGATTTAAAACAAATAATAAAGCGAAGACCACCATCCCGATTTTGCCAGCAATACATGATTTTTCTTTTTGGTTTTGGGTGAATCGCGGTAACAAAAAGAGAAGGGAATCGAAGAAGCGGAGTACCAATTAGCAGCTTTCCCAGAGGTCTGACAATCCCCGGTTTATAAGCTCCGGTGACGTATAACTACGACGACTCGAGTACACATCGATTCATCATCTCCGAGTTCTGCAATATCGGGACACGGAAAGAGGAAGTAATCCAAAAGTCCCCCAAAAACCTGACTGCCGGGTTAAAATCCACTCCTCCGACGGTCTCCTGTGCAGAACCGCCGCCGCGTGAAGATCTCCGCTCGCTTATACGAGCTCCGCTCTGCCGCTGACGAGGCGCTGAGCGGTTGACGTTCGTGGAGTTAACGGCGCCCCGTATGAGCATTCGCAGTAAAACGTGAACTGTGGCCACATCTTTTATGGCCTCCTTTTTTTTTTTTTTTAAGTGCGGCGCTTTTAACAAGAGGAAGCTGCCGCTGCCGCTGCTGCGGCGTGAGATATTTTAAGTGCGTCGCTCGAGTGCGTCGAGCGCGCAAACGTTCGCTTCTGTAAAAAAGGTTTGTTTGGTTTTCTGGCGTCGAGCAATTGAAGGGCCCTACAGGCGTGTCTTGAGAGGAGGAGAGTGGACAATGCCGTTTCTTTATAGACTCAACCTCTGCATCATCTTGAGCTCATTCGCGCCGCTTTTCATTCTCCAGGCTTTTAGGCCGACATCGGCGGCGCCGCTAGCGGCTCCTTTTCACACACTCTGGTTTTTCACGGCCGTGTCACCGCAACCAAAGCGCTCTTGTTTCCAGCTCGCGCATTTCTTTAAATATTTTTTATAATTTCCTCAACCTTTGCCCCCCCCCCCCCCCCCCCAAAATGGAGTCTGTGTCTTTTTGCCGCAGCTGAGCTATAAATTATTCCCACTTACGCCGTCGGCGTCTCTCCCCTTTCAATTAATAGGAAACACATTGGTTGAAGGAGGCTCTTTGTTGGTGTGTGAGAGTCCATACATCACCTAAACTAGAGCACCCACCCCTCCTCTTCCTCCTCATTCCTCCTAACACAGACACACACACACTCACACACACACACACACACACACACACGCAGCAACAGTCCCCATCTGCTCCCAATCATGGGTGCAGCCAGCGGTCAGGTCGCTGCCGGTGAATGCTGCACTAACACACACACACACACATGTAAACATACACAACATAGGCAAGCTGGTTGAGGTCAGCCATGCAAACACACGCTCATGCACACACTCATACACACACACACACACACACTCACACACACAAGCTTATGTAGGCGTGTTCAGATATCTGGTTGTAAACGTGGGCTCCCACACATCCTGGAAACCGAAAGGAAAGTAACCTACAGTGTATCTCTATCTCTTACACACACACACACACACACACACACACACACACACACACACACTGAGGCACAGTGACAGATGAACATGAGACATCCTGGCGGCGAGCTTCACTGATGACAGGGTGTCATGGAAACGCCCCGCGTTCTCCATGGTTACGCACTCTTTACCCCCACGGGATACTCTCTCATGATTGTTCAGACAGAACACTTGAGCTACTACAACAACTCAGCGTGGATAGAACACACACACACACACACACACACACACACACACAGTTTCTTATCAGGATCTAAATGGACACAAATTAGCCTATTATGTGCTTTTAGGATTAGAGCGGTGATTTAGCCAAATAGTCTGTTTTCGTAATCGTGCTCGGAGTCCACAAAGCATTGGAGATATTTGAAAATAAAGGCCTGACGTTTAAATCCAATTGTATTGATCAGGAGTGCACAGTTGGTGGAGAAGCACATTTCCTTTTACCTTTTTTTTTTGTGACCGGCTGAATCGTGGATCTTGAGCTGTCGTCACTCTCAGGTTTCTACAGTTTGGCTTCCTGTAAAACTTGTGTCTCAACATCCTTTTTTTCTCGCCTGTGTGTGTGTGTCTTTGTGTGTGTGCGGTCGGTCTGGCTGTGGGAGCGGTCTGTGTGTTGATGCAAATGCACAGGAGCCAGGCGTGTTGTCTCTGTACTCCCGTTATGAAGACAAAAGCACACAGCAAAGTCACGGCCCCCTTCACAGTTCCTCCTTCTCATGAAGCCGTTAATGCAGCTTCCTGTGCTCGTGTCTTCGGGCCGCCGATTAATAATGCCGCTTGTTATTCATTAATACCCCGATAATGAACATGCACCGTTGAGCTTAAATTTTTTAAATCTTTTTTCCCCCCCAGAATCCATTGACCAGCCCACATAGGACCACACCACCCCTCCTAGAGAGAGAGAGAAAGGGGGGGGGGATCTGATCGTCCATCATCTCGGGCGCCGTCACAAGGTGGGCTAACATCCCGTATGGTTGGCATGGTAACGGCCTGCTGGGTTTAGGTTGAGCAGTTTGCCAGTTTCTTGTTGTTGCCACATTCTTGCATCATCCCCCCTGACCTGAACGCGTGGACAGGGAAGACGCTTTGTGTCAAATGGAGGCGATTGTGTGTTTTGAGGGTTGGATTTTCGGAAGGTGGATCCGTTACTGGTGAAGTGGTGGTGGTGGTGATGGTGGAGGTGGTCGGTAACCAGAGGGAACCAAAGAGGGCGGAGCGCGTGATTTTCAGACGGATGACAAAATGAAGAGTGGGAAGACGGCGGGGAGACAGGAGGAGAAATCAAATTATTCTTTGTGCTCTACCTGCCACAGAGGCTGAAAGAGAGCATTAATCTTTTACCCCTGTCTGCAGGTGACACACACACACACACGTTTATAAATGTGCCCAGACTCACACATGCTTTTGCAGTTACGCTGCAGAAAGCAGGAAGGGATTGTGAGGTCGGTAGGATAGGAGGGAAGGGAAAGAGGAGATAGTGGACACGATGAGGAAGAGGATTATGGGGGGGGGGGCAGCTGGATTCTGGATTCTTCCGCTAAGAGTTAATGTAAGGGAAGATAATGTTACGTGGCTGGCAGGTGGATCACTTCTGAGCTAGCCGGTGTTAGTTTCTTCTGAATATGAAGTTAAACGTGTGGGGATTCTCAGCATTTTGGTGAAAAATATCCAATCACAGAACTTTAAAATTCAGTTGCAACTGAACCTGACATACTGCGTGGGGTTTGGTTGAATTTGGCAATCATTTTGACTTTTCTTTCGCCTCCATTGGCACAAATCAGTCTCTTTTGTATTCAGCGCAATGGTGCACCCATGAGAACAGATGCAGTTTATATATATATATGTATATATATATATATGTACAAAGCCGTAAAGGTTTAGTAGAATTAAGTTCAATATTAAGTGTGATGCATTAAATGTGCCATCCCACTTGTAAGGATTCACCTCATTTCATGGAAAACTTAAAAATGCTTTCATGGATTTATAATATATATATATATATATATATATATATATATTCAAATATTATTAATACCTGCCACACACAAATTAGAAGACATACAAATAGCAACAGGAATAGAACCATATTTGATTAATTGATCCGTGGATCAACAGAAAATAAAATGTATTACAACTTAATTGTTTGAGTCACTTTTCAAACAAAACTGCAATTCAATTCTCTGATTCCAGCTTATAAAAGGTGAATATATGATGGTTTTCAGAGTCTCCTATGATAGAAAACTCAGTAGCTGTAAGAATAAAAGAAGCAATATAATAAAATATCACCTTGGCTCCTGGGATTTTCCTGACTGCAATAACGCAGCATTACTAATCCGCCAAAGTCACTCACAAACCAAGATTAATGGATCATCATGTCTGGAAGTTCATATCTCATTCTGCTATTTTACATTTTGTACGTGTGGCACTCTTCCTGTTGTCAGTTATCTTTCACGAACGCGTTGCGGCCGCTTCCTCAATGAAGTGTAAGAGACGATGACAACGGCGCTTTTGAACTGTTGAGGACCGCTGACGACGTTATGGGAAGGGAACCGAAGAACTCCCCAAAATCTACTCCACTATTGTTTTTTTTCCGATACCGGTGCTAAACCGGTACTTTTAAAACGATACCGGTGCCTAAACGCTGCCTGAACAGACACTTAAAAAAACGAAGAAAAAAAACAAACACAAAACGACGATTGACAATGACGACATTAAAAACCTCTTCGGCCGTATTCCCTGTAGAAGCCGTTCACACGGCGCACTGACACAAAACGGATATCAGACTGTCGCGGACGTAGCTCGTAGTTGATTTTTAAGCTAGCTCTTTGCTAGCGTGAGCTACGACCTAGCTTAAACATGAGCTACGAGCTAGCTTAAACATGGTTATAATGGCTAATTTATTATTTGTTGGCCTACTTTTATGAATGCAAGACTTGCAATCAACGTTACGGTACTAATCTGAGTTCAGGTTGCTCGTCATCATCCGTCTCCCCGTGTTCAGGGGGACCGGTCTCCCCATCGCGCCCAGCCTGACGGCTCAACACGGCGCACGCCTCCGCTTTCAAAGTTAAATGATAGGCTATCGTAACCTGCTGACAGGGCGGAGTCACCAGAGAAGTTCAAAATAATATTTGTTTTCAATATTGCCACCGGTTTTCGGCACCCAACCCTCGTTGAGAGCGACGTAAAAACCGACGTAATCGGATCCGATGGTGCGTTTCTTCTTCATCCGTCATTCGGCGGTTTGATCGGAGCAGCGTCCGTCGCGTCCCCGGTGTGAGTGTCTAAGGCCGGACCCGGGCCGCGTGCCTCTGGTTCGTCAACAGAGATTATGAAACGGCGCCCGGCCGGATGGCTGCTGGCAGGTAGGCGGAGGGGGCGGCGACATCGGGGCTATTTGCGTCACCCAGCTCTAACCCACGTTCACATAGTGAAACAACGACAGTTCTTATGGAATATCCTTTATTAAAGCATCATTTAACCTGGGAAATTCCATTGAGATTACAAAATGTATTTTACAAGAGTCTGTTCTTTTTCAGGGAACGTGTTACCCAAACACTTAAAGCAAATAACGTGAAAAAAACCTGCGTGAAACGCATAAAACAAACGCGGGTAAACTATTTTCAACATGTGTTTACAACACACAACAAAACACGCAACTACAGAATATTGTGCCTTGGACAGACAAAGAAAGTAGTTCAACTCATATTGAATTTACCTCCACACCCATTTCCCAAAAGTGGAAAACAGTTTTCAAATTATAAAAAAAACAAATGTTATCAGATTGATGGGAAATGAATCGTGTAATTCTTGAAATGAATAGTTAATATTGAATGTTTATTCGACAGACTCTACACACTTGTTCAGAGTTATTGTTAGAATGAATGAAATCTCTTTGCAAACTTCATTTTCTTTCTCTACGATACTAAATGTATGAAACGATAAGAAAAGAACAAAGGAAGCCATGAGGAACATTGATGGGAAAGACGTCTGAAATGAATCAAATCCGTCCCTTGAACAGCCGGATGGACGGTAACGTGACGTTTTGAATGTCTGAAAAGGGCTTCAGATGAAACCTTGGCCTGCTTGTGGAGATAGGAGAAAGCTCAGCGGGTCCTCAAGGATTCCCCTGGGAACCACGACTATCTAGATATCCGTCCTTCAGTGTCCTCGCTCCCTTGTCAAGGAAACAGCGTGTCGCTGGAGGCTGGGACGTGGTCGTCCTGAAGCCGCTGGGCTCCACTGGGGCGGCATGCCGCTGGGCCTCAGGTGACGCCACGGCACCGTTGACCCGAGCGATCCTCCCGTTCACACCGGGGCGAATGACCCGGAGAATACGGGGCTGTCGGCATCGAAGACCTCTTGAAATCGCTCGAGATCGGGGGTTGAGAAACCCGGGGTCAACCTTAGTGTGAAAGATCCAAAGCCGTTTACCTGCATGGGTGCACTCACCTGCGGGCGTCACGACTCCCTCGTGACGGCTCGATAAATTCCCCGTCGTCTTTTATTTATTTTTGGATTCTCCGGCCCGAGCCGCAACAAGCAGCTGCTCCTTAATGATTAACAGCTCCCCACTGTTACCTTTGACTCTGACTCATGCCCCCGTGGGTCGTCGTCAACCATATGATTCAGTCCAAAGACTTATTGAACATGCCGCTGATCGGGAGCCTGTCATTTATTGCATGAATGGTGTCACAACCACCTGCGTATAAATGGCCAATTACTTTGATTTATTTTCTTTTTAAATACAAGCCGTTACTAATTTTTTGTCACCATTTTTTTGCACTTTTCAACCATCAACCGTCTCAGACGAGGCTTTTTAAAACGACCAGAGTTTCTACTCGACGGTTTTTAATGCTCTAATTCAAACCCGGGTGCAGAGAAACGACATTATACTCTTTCTTTCTTTTTTTTCTCGCATCTGCCAGACCTCACTTTCTCCCTCAAATTGCCCTCTTCATGCCCACCTCTCCTCTCCCTCTCGCCGCCGCCGCCCTCTCCCACTCCCCTCTTTACGCCTCCTCATTCCCACTGCCCCCCTGCTGCTATATTGTGCCCACCGCCGCCTCCCTGCCACCAGCCCCCCCCCCCCACACACACACACACACACACACACACACTGCCTGTGGCGTGTAATTGACTTTCTCCCGCACTGGAAAAGCGGGCGGCCCGCGCCAGGCTGGAGGTGACCCATTTCCCTCTGGCTTTCAGCAGCCTCCTAATCAACCATTCTCTAGGGCCGCCTCATTCACTCCGCAATTGGAGCGACTCCCTCTTTGAGAACTCCCATCAATAGGCTGCCGGGCGGTGCGGCCGGGCCGGATTGTCGGAGGAGCAAAGACGGAACTTTCACTCAAACACTTTGCCTCGGCTATTTTTTTTCCCCGAGTTCTGAAGCCCCTCCGACTTTGTAGCTCTCCTCCCTCTCTCTGCTTTTTACCTCGCCTCCCTCGTGGTTAGAGACGGGGTAGACGGGGAGGATGGGCGAGGAGAGACACGCAGGTATAGGCAAGCAGACAATGGCGACGAGACAGACGGTCAGATGGGCGGCACTCGGGGGGGAGATTAAAAGGAGAGATGTGAAAAGAGACTCAAAGCGGGAGGCGTCGGCGTGTATTTAGAGCATCTCCCGCTCTCAGAAGCAAGTATTCCCCGTTGTTGAGGGAATACGCTTGTGCATCACCTGGTCTTGAAGACGTGCATGAAAGCAAGCCCCCACGTTGATTCTGTCTCAAGAAGAAGGTCTGTTGTAGGTTCTCCTTTTGCCAGCTCGAGACTGAAGATTTGAAGAAAAGAAAAAAACAGAAACGCAATCAGACGTTTTTTCTTTTGGGCGCACGGCTCTGATCCCACAAGAAGGAGCGCGCGGAGATTAAATAACGGGCCCTGCCACCCCCCCCCCCCCCCCCCGGCGTTGGCCTGATTTGCTATGCAGGAGAGGCGTGCTCTGGTCAGAGGATAACCGTGTAATCAATGGAATGAAAAAAGCTGCTCTGGCTGTGAAGGTTAAGAGGGCGACTGGAGGCTTCTCGGCCCACTCGGTGCATCACACATGCATCCAGAACACACACCACCAGACAGTCTGAGTGTTACATCTCCTCCTCTAATTCCTCCCCTCCCTCTCACCTGGTTCCTCCATCCCTCCCGCCGTCTTTCTTTGACGTGCCTTTATCTCTCTTTCTCTCTCAGCTCTCTCCCTCTGCCTCCGCCTCTTTTCGCTCTGATTCCCCGCCCCCCTCTCTTTTTTTCCCTCTGCATTTCCTCTTTCTCCCACTATTTGAGTCTCTCTCTCTCTCACACACACACACCCTTCATTTACTTTCCTCTCTCCCTCCCTTCCTCCATCCTCCTTTCCCTCCCTCCCACCCTTCTACCTTTCCCCAGTGTCAGCTGCTGTCACTGTGGAAAAGAAAGTGACCAATCAGAGCTCACTTCACAGCGACGGCTTTGCCCTCCCTCCCTCATTTCTTCCATTCCTTCCCTTCCCTCCTCCTCCTTTTCCTCCTCCTCTAGTCCCATCTGCCTCCCTTCCCTACAACCTTTATCAGATCACTTCCTGGAGACGAAATGTGATGCATTATGGGAGACAGACGGCTGTCTAACGGGGTTAGCTGTGCAGCGTGGCTTATCATCAGAGACACTACTAATCCTGTGTGTGTGTGTGTGTGTACGTGTGTGTGTGAGCTTATGAACTCATACGTGCACAGGCTCACACACACAAACAAACACAACCTCACATGCTTACTCTCTTGTTTTCCCGAGGAGGAGGAGGAGGAGGAGGAGGCAGAGGCAGACGAAGACGAAGACGAGACATGTTTATGTTCGTCAGTCTCTGCCAGGAGAATACGATTTGCATGATATAAGCATATTTTACTCTACTGTGTTCTGTTTTGCACTGTATCCACTTCACAGGCTGCCTCTGTGTCGGCTATTTTTTGCTGAGTTCAAAAGGATGATTCCCGTGTCTTCTTCCCTTCACAATTACATGTATAATAAGAGCTAAAGGGCTAAAAGGGACTATATAATCCTCTGCATGTTAAAGCCTTATTTACACCTGTGTGTGTGTGTGTGTGTGTGTGTGTGTGTGTGTGTGTGTGTGTGTGTGTGTGTGTGTGTGTGTGTGTGTGTGTGTGTGTGTGTGTGTGTGTGTGTGTGTGTGTGTGTGTGTGTGTGTGTGTGTGTGTGTGTGTGTGTGTGTGTGTGTGTGTGTGTGTGTGTGTGTGCGTGCGTTGTGCTCCGTCCTCCCAGGTGCTGCTATGTGTACACGATGAGCGGATTGGGGGAGAACTCCATGGAGCCTCTGAGCTCAGAAAACCGGAAACGCAAGCTCTCCACTTGTGACACGCCCAGTCTGGGGTAAGTGCGTCGAGAGAGAGAGAGAGAGAGAAAGAGAGAGAGAGAGAGAGAGAGGGGCAACGCAGGAAAGTGGGCTACTGGGTCAGTGGCTCCTGGAGGCCGGGTCATGTGGCCCCTTGATGAGTAAGAACCCAAATGTGTGCAGAAGATATCAGACGCTTTAGAAGTTATAAGTAATTTTTTTTTGGAAAACAAAGTACCGTTACTTAATTTAACACCAAGTTTATTGGTGTTAAATTGTTGATTGAATTATTGGTGTTACAAATTTTGGAAAATTCCCCACTGTGAGACGAATAAAGGAATATATCATATCAAGTCTCAATGTCTCTCAGAGAATGAAGGCATATGACCGTGTGACGGACACAGTCAGAGCTTCAAGTAAAAAAAATGGGATTGAAACTTAAATAGAATACAACATTTTTAAAAACTCCCGTACTATGTATACATCGAACCAATGAGCAATAGTTTGAATTAAGCGTCACATTTTGGATTCTCGGACCCGAGCCGAACTCTAGATGCTGGCACGCGGTTAAGAAACGGTCCCAGTGTCTCCAGGCGAGCCGCTTCCCCTCGTTTCCGGCCTCACCGGCCGCAGCTTCGAATCAAGCGTACGGACTTTAAGTCCCGATCAGTCCCGTCGGTTTCATCGTGTGCTCCAGCTTCAAGAGAAAGATTATATTTCATTTTTGCTGGAACAACTCTTAAAAGGAACTGTGCCCCAACAAAATCAATTGCGATACTTATTCAAACAAATATTTGTACAAAATCACAATTTCGTAAATTGCATCCAATGGTGCTTTGTCATCTATATATATATATATTTGTATGTTTATATATGTATATATATATACATTTATATATATATTTATGTATATATTTATTTATATATATATATATGAAAATATATATGTGTATATATACATATATATATGTATATATATATGTGTATATATATACATATATATACTTATATATATATACTTATATACATATATATATATATATATATGTGTATATACAGCATTGATCATTTAACAGAGGCGGAGTCGCGGCCGCTCGGCTTTAATCTCTGCACATCGCCCCCTGCAGGTGTGAGAGGAAGCGACGGGAGCAGGAGAGCAAATACATCGAGGAGCTGGCGGAGCTGATCTCCGCCAACCTCGGAGACATCGACAGCTTCAACGTCAAACCCGACAAATGTGCCATCCTCAAAGAGACGGTGCGGCAGATCCGCCAGATCAAAGAGCAGGGTGAGTGGACGTCTGCGTCACAAGTCAGATGGACTGTTGAAAAGTGTAGGAAACATTGGGCAAGGTGATGAGGAGGAAGAGACAGCTGGACACACACACACACACACACACACGTGTGTGCCTCCTCAGATCACAGGTGCGAGGACGAGTCATTCATCTCCCACCAATTTCACAGCTTCAACTGTTTATGTTTGGGAGGAAACATTGGCAATGCTTTGTGAACCTGTCATTTGCGTGTGTGTGTGTGTGTGTGTGTGTGTGTGTTGGGCATGCACAGCTGGTTGCTGCCCTCGCCAGGGGATGTTTAATTGGACGTTTGCAGGTAATCACATGCCCATCCATTCTGCCCAACTGCCAAATTATTAGTTCTGTTACAGCTGCCATTGTCACACTTCTGTCTCCATTATGCAGCGGTCACTTCCACGGAGAACCATTTCAACGGCTTCAGGCCGAGATTCTTGCTTCACACACATGCACCGTCGGAGCGGAATGGACATCTTTTAGTCACACGTGTGTGTGTGTGTGTGTGTGTGTGTCTCGGTATACATTTTTCCCGCTCAAGGTGACGTTCGCGAGATCAGGGGGTGAATTTAGCTCTCGTGCCTCGGCTCGGCTCAGTCGGCGTCTGCCACCTCGACAGGAAGGGGAAGAGGCGACAGCTGCCCCTGACTGGCTGCTGACAGGTTGCCATAGTTACAGGAAGTGAAGACAGAAATGACACGGGCGTTTAGACTCGTCTCTCGCTCTCTACCTGTTCCCTCCGTCACTTTCAGTTGCTCTTTCTGCCAGTCTTCACGTTCTCTCTTTTCTCCGCCAATCACTGACGTCTTTCACCTCATTTGGATTAAATGTGCTCTGCTCTCGCCTCCTCCTCCTCCTCCTCCTCCTCCTCCTCCCCCCCCCCACTCTCTCATCTGTATTGCAGCACAATGAGTTGCAGCATCTTCAGGTTTGCTCTCCAGCATCCTAAGATATGGCGTGAGCTGACGGAGGGCAGCCTCTCTCTCTGTTTAGGTCTCCTTCTATTTCCTCTCCATCTCCACTCCGCTCCACAGTGCCTAGATGTTGGCAGCGATGGCTTCCCCCTCCTCATTCTTTTCTTTGTGTGGGTATCTGTGCCCCTCGGGAGCTAATCAGATAGAATGATTCCTCTAGCCGAGCAGCCCCCGCCTGGTTCTCAGATCGAGCCCCGCATTAATACGACAAACCCAAAACGCCAGCCGCTTTCTGTCCACATCCCTTCTGGTTCAGCTCCAGTCCTTCCTGTCTGTCTCTCTTGTCTTTTCTTTCCCTGCCTCAGCCCCTCCATTAATTCAGGTGCCTCAGCTCCTGCCCCTGCACCATTACAGCTTCCAGAGCCTCTCTAGCTCTCTCCCTCTCCCTCTTCCTCTTCCTCTCTCTCTCTCTCTCTCTCAGCCCCAGCCTACCAGACAGTCCCTCAGAGTCTGACACTGAATATAAAGCAAGAGGACGGCTGCTACCTGCTCCACAAGCACCCAGCCCTCTACTCCTCCTGACGGGCTCCTCAGAGAAGCCTTCCTCCAGTCCGCCTCCCTCCTCACCTGTCGTTTTAAATTAAAGAAATAAATATATATATATATAAATATATATATATTTAAGGGAAGCTTGAGAAACGCTGCCCCCTGCTGGTGCAGCTAGAGTAGTGACTCACTGTCTTGATTCCTCCAGTTGCAGGTATCGTTGCGCTCTCCTCGTGTATTCTCCTTTTGCTCTTTTGTGTGTGTGTGTGTGCTTCTTTGTCGGCAGCCGGGCTTGAAATGGCTGGTGTGTCTTTTTTCTTCTTCTTTTTTTTTGGTGATGCACTTGTTCTCATCCCCCCCCCCCCCCTCCCTTTTACTTCTCCCACAGGGAAAGCTTCATCCAACGACGACGACGTCCAGAAGTCAGACGTGTCCTCGACGGGTCAGGGGGTCATCGACAAGGACCACCTGGGGCCCCTCCTCCTGCAGGTGAGTGCGGCGGTACGCGCGCCTCGACGAATAGCCACCGGGGGTAGCGATCGGTGCGGGCGGGGCGGTGACTTCCTGTCGCCGTGCTCTCAGGCTCTGGACGGCTTCCTGTTCGTGGTGAACCGGGAGGGCAGCATCGTCTTTGTGTCGGACAACGTGACGCAGTACCTGCAGTACAAACAGGAGGAGCTCATCAACACCAGCGTGTACAATATTCTCCATGAGGACGACAGGGAGGAGTTCCACAAGAACCTGCCCAAGACCAACAGTGAGAGACACACACACACACACACACACACACTCACAGGGAAGCCGTTGACCTAAACCCTGCTTGACGTCTCCCACAGCGGCGAAGGTATCGAACTAACTTTGAGAGGTTGCAACAAACTCTACGTCGGCGTAAACTCACTCGGTTATTTATTCACGCTCCTCCGTCTGGAACTCCTCCTTCTCGTTATTCTGGAGGAGCCTCCTGGGAGGCCTGTGTTCATGTGCATGAGAGCTTCTTTTTTTTTTTTTAAAGAAAGACACACACACACACCTGACAAAACCCACGTGTGCACGGGAGCACCCACCCACTCTGCGCTGAGCGGGCCGAGCGCAGCGCAGCTGTCAGTCACACTCAGTGGTCCAGACAGTGTAAAACAGGCCCGGATCCCACAGCCGCCATCTGGAAACGACTCGCTGCTGAATAATGCACCTCCACTCCCGCCTCTCCTTAATGCAACTCCAGTTTGCCCGTGTGTGTGTGTGTGTGTGTGTGTATTTACATGCTCATGTCAGCAATAGGATTGCATGTTTTAAAAAGGTGCTGCCTAAATATGTGTATGTGTGTGTGTGTGTGTGTGTGTGCGCGCACTATTTCTGAAGCTGAATGATCATGGATCTGTGTGCTCGACTGAACTCGCGACTGGATTTTTTTAAAACTCCCGCGGTAATGTTTCCAAAAGGCGACGTGGTCTCCGGCGCGTCATTGACACGTTCTCTCTCTTCTTCCTCCCGCTCCTTTTTTCTTCATCCGCTCTCTTTTAATTTCCGTACACACTCGTCTTTATCTACTCTTTCTCGGCCTCGTTCATTCTTTCACGCCGACTAAGGCAAATATTTCCGCTCGTCCCGTCTCTCGACCTGCTTCCCGCTCCGCTCTCCCGCCCCTCATTGTGTCTCGCTCTGCCGCTCTGCCCCTTCATTATCTCTTTTCGGGGTGTGTGTGTGTGTGGGGGGGGGGGGGGGGCATGAATGAAATACGCTCTCGCTGCAAATTCCTACGGGATGACCGCTGACCAGTCAAACACACACACACACACGCACTAACCAAAACAAACTCCCAACCGTGCCCAGCGAGGAGGGAGCCTTTGTTGTGTGTGTGTGTGTGTGTGTGTTTCGACCCCCTCTGTCTTCGCCTCCCTGTTGCCTAATTGCGTCTGATGGGAGACGTCGGCCCCAGCGACTGCGCTGCATTTCCTCCGTCCTATGGCCTTGTTAAATCACCTCTCACTATCAGTTAACGCCCCTCCCCCCCCCCCCCCCCACACACACACACACACACACACTCCCCCTCAACCGTCTCGCTGTCCTGGGTCTTCTCTCGTAACCTCCCTGCACCTGCCAGACAGAAACCTCGGGCAGAACTCAAGGCCCCTCTGATAAGGCTTTACGCAGACCTTGGAGGACAGTTGGACGTCTCTCTGAAGTTTTCCTCCCCCCCCCCCTTTCTCGCTCTCTCGTTCTCCCTCTCCCCTGTGAAGGTGACCCCGTCTAACTGAGTGTGTGTGTGTGTGTGTGTGTGTGTGTGCCGTGATGAGAAGTCAGGGCCTAAATGAGGATAGATGGCTGAGTGTCCCTGGCCCCTGCCCAGACTGAGAGGGAGAGATATTGAAAATCGACACCTTGGCTTCATTAATCTCACGGTCCATTTAGCCAGGCATCCGAACAGCAGGAGAGGCTTCTCAATTGAAGAGGCAGAATTCATGTTGCAGTGTGTCTTTGTGCGTTTATTTTGTTTGTCTGTGTACAAGTGTGTGTGTGTTCTCACCAGTCTACGTTTCTTGCATTTTCCTTTTTTTTCAGTAAATGGAGCGTCGTGGGGGAGCGAGGCGGCCCGACAGAAGAGTCACACCTTCACTTGCCGGATGCTGGTCAAGTTTGGCCACGCCCACGGTCCCATGGAGGAGGGGCCAGGAGGGCCACACTACGAGACCATGCAGTGTTTTGCTCTTACCCAGCCCAAAGCCATGATCGAGGAGGGGGAAGGTACGCCGGCTCAATCGCAGATTTATACATGTTATATAGCTCGTGGTAAAGATTATTAATTTAGGATTTATGCTGTGTTGAAATGCACACTGACCTGTGTTTATCTGGGATTCCCGTTTCCATTGGGAACGACACGTGTTTTGCTTATTGTTATTTCACATTTATTTCACATACATTTTAATATTTTGTCCTGCTGTGAAAACCAATCTGGATGATGAGGAAACTTGAAGATTGGACTTTTGACAAAAAAGAATATTTACACAACTTGTTATTCCAAGCAGAGTAAAAAAAAAATCGGATTACAAATATAAAATGTTAGTTGATACAATTTGCGACGCAGTAACTTTGTAGTTCTTATTTGTAAAGAAGCTAATTTTAACTTCCTCCTCATTTCTATTACCAGAAGCAATGTTTTTGTTGTTTTTCTGACAACAAAGACATTTAGGAGCGTAGCCAGCATAGTTTTTCCTACAATTTGGGAATTCTCAGCACAGCTGAGGGTACATCTGGAATGCAATGATCACGAAAAGATGCCTGACCCTCCTCCCCTTTCACCCGCAGACCTGCAGTCATGCATGATCTGTGTGGCCCGCCGGGTCACCGCCGTGGAGAGGACGGAGAGTTTCAACACCCGGCACGAGCTCTCAGGTGAGGAGGCGGGTGCCCCGATGCGCCCGCTGAACCAACGCAGGCGGCTCCGACCGGCTCTGACGTCTTTACCCCGCCGTCCGGGTTTGACTCCCCTCCTCATGCGTTCCCCTTGTTCTCTCGCCCCTCCTGCTCGTCCTCCTCCTGTCCTCCCCGGCAGGTAAACTGATCCAGATCGACCAGAACTCCCTGCGGGCGTCGATGCGTCCGGGCTGGGAGGATTTGTTGAGGCGTTGCATTCAGATGTTCATTCAGCACAGCGACGGGCAGCCCTGGTCACACAAACGCCACTACCATGAGGGTGGGTCACACACACACACACACACACACACACACAAAGACAAACGCACACATCTAGAAGTAATTGCTGAAGTACCACAAGCTTCTAGACTCTAACTCGTAAATTCTATTCTATTCAGTTTATTGTGTACGGCCCATTCTCACAAATTACAAATTTGCCTCAGAGGGCTTTACAATCTTTACACGTACGACATCCCTGACCTTTGACCTCACATCGGATCAGGAAAAACTCCCAAGAAATAGAAACAACCCTTTCACTCACGGGGAAAATAAAGGGACGAAACCTTCAGGAGAGCAACAGAGGAGGATCCCTCTCCAGGATGGACAGGTGCAATAGATGTCATGTGACCAGAAGGAGTTATTACAGAGTTACAACACATTCAATGAATATGACGGAGTGTATGAATAGTTGGTAGTCACGCTTTTAAAATCCACAACGACAGAATCATCGGGATGGGGATGTTTTCTCAGTTGTGTGTTCACTCTTCCCATGTTGTCGTTGTATGAAATGATTTTGTTTTTCATCCGTCCCCGCTTACCTATCACGGCCGAGCCTCCGTGAAGGAAGAAACCCTTGAGACGCGCACCTCCATGCATCGGTGTATCAATATTGATCTCATGAATACAAATGTCTGTGCGCTGGAGCATTGATCCTCCGCTGTAATCACAGCTTATTTTAACATAAAAGGCAGTGATTGATGACCTCTGTTATCAGAGAAGTGTTTCAGGGTGTTCATTTGTCAAATTCCTCTGTCCCCGCGCAGCCTTCCTGCAGGGTCACGCCGAGACGCCCTTGTACCGCTTCTCCCTGTCCGACGGCACTCCGGTCACGGCGCAGACCAAGAGCAAGCTGTACCGCCACCCCATGAGCAACGAGCCGCAGGGCTTCATCTCCACTCATCTGCTCCAGAGGTCAGGAACTTAAGAAATGCCAACACGGCACTCCGACTCCGGCAAAGGATGACTTTCAATAACTGAAAAAAGAAGCACTTCCAGCCTATCAATGCGAGGCATTCATGCCACACAAATAGCTGAAGTAGCAGCTGAAGTAGCTTTTTATGCATCGGGATCGCAGTCAGACACCACACGGGAACTCACATTTTAGTTGCACTTTTTTTTGGGGGGGGGGGGTGTTCAAGGTTTTTGCATTTCTTTTCTTTTTTGCATTTCTTTCTTTTAACCTCGTTTGTTTTTCGGTCTCACGCAGGGAACCGAACGGCTACCGCTCGGCTCAGGGTGGGAGCATGGTGCCGAACGCCACGAGACAACAAGGCATGGGAGGCCCCAACCCGAATGCCCAAATGAACATGAACACCGGTGGGGGGATGGGCATGGGCGCCATGAGCAGGGGCTACGGCATGAACGAGCAGGGCCACTTGGGTCACATGGCCCCGATGGGAGGCGGCTCTATGTACAGTGGGAGCGGCGGAGGAGGCGGAGGCGGAGGCGGAGGCAACCGCATGATGCAGATGAATCAGATGGGACCGATGAATCAGGTGGGCCACATGAATCCGATAGGCCCCATGAATCACCCGGGCCAAGGCATGCCGCAGCACCCGCAGCAGCACCCACAGCAGCACCCGCAGCAGCAGCACCCACAGCAGCAGCACCCGCAGCACCCGCAGCAGCACCCACAGCAGCACCCACAGCAGCAGCACCCACAGCAGCACCCACAGCAGCCCCCGTTTCAGAGCAGCGGAGGGTTTGGGCTGAGTGGCATGAACAGCCCTTCAGGAAGCCCCAGAATGGGGGGCCCCCAGCAGGGACTCCTGATGTCACCCCGGAACCGAGGGAGCCCGAAGATGGGCGCCAACCAGTTCTCGCCTGGAGGTGAGTCGAAGCCGTCTGATGATTTGCCGTCAGTCATTACCTTCGCATTTGCGGAAGGTTATGTTTTGATCGCCGTGTATTTATTTATTTATTTGTATGCGTGTTACTCGCATAACT
Source organism: Pseudoliparis swirei (assembly GCF_029220125.1). Classification (NCBI taxonomy): domain Eukaryota; kingdom Metazoa; phylum Chordata; class Actinopteri; order Perciformes; family Liparidae; genus Pseudoliparis; species Pseudoliparis swirei. The sequence goes on along the minus strand of NC_079396.1, from coordinate 23,030,473 downwards.
CAAAAAGTATTAAACTGAATCGCATGAAATTTGGTGGGATGATTGGTTATTATCCGGGGACCATTTGATTAGATTTTGGGATCGATCGGGTCAAAGGTCAAGGTCATGAAAAAGTCAAACTCTTCTTTTTACCATAGCGCGGCCAATTTGTATCCAATTGGCATGCAACTAATGCCAACATGTTCATAATCCAATGCCCAATCTTGTGATATGCGAAGGTATGCGCTCTACCGAGTGCCCGTTCTAGTTTATAAATGGTTTGACTTATTTGTTTGAGTTGTTTGTGTTTTTTTTCTTTTCTTTCCAGGCATTCACTCTCCCATGAGTGGCATTGTGAGCGGTGGAGGAAGTGGGGGGAGCACCACCACCTTCTCCAGCAGCTCCCTAAACGCCCTGCAAGCGATCAGCGAAGGAGTCGGCAGCTCCCTCCCCTTGACGCTGACGTCGCCCTCGCCGGCCCACAAGACAGACAGCTCTCCCAGCGTCCACACCTCCTCCTCCTCCTCCTTCTCCTCCTCCTCCTCCTCTCAGCCCAGTCAGACGGCCAAACCGGGCCAAGATGGCTCCAAAAGCCCGGCGGGAGGCTTGGGGCCGGGGCCCGGTGACCATCACCACCCCGTGCACCATCACCACCATCATCAGCATCCCCAGGCTGAGAGCTCAGGAGACCGACCGGACAGCCAGGCTGCTACGGCAACAAAAGAGTCCGGCGAGGGAAGCAATGAGGCCGGGGTGGCGAGCTCTGAAGCCCCTCGGCGGGTGCCGGACAGTAAGGGGCATAAGAAGTTGCTGCAGTTGCTGACCTCCCCGACGGAGGAGCTGGGAACAGGTGGCAGCGGGCCATCGGGGCCCCCCGCGCCACCCCCGGCAACCAGCAGCGGCACTCCGGCAGGCTCAGACACGAAGGACCCCGCCGGAGGCATGACGAGCCCCTCGTCCACCGGCGTGTCCTCCTCTTCCTCAGCCGGTGCCAATCCAGGCCAGGCCGGTGGTCCGGGGGGCGCGTCGACGCTGCTCTCGTCAGCCCACTACACGGGCTCGCTGCAGGAGAAGCACAAGATCCTCCACAAGCTCCTTCAAAATGGGAACACCCCAGACGATGTAGCTAAGATCACGGCGGAGGCGACGGGAAAGGTGACGCTCGGGGGCCAGGAGGGCGGCGAAGCCGGGGCCGGGGGAGCGGGGAGCGGGCCCGGGTCGGTCACGGAGCCCAAGCAGGAGCAGCACAGTCCCAAAAAGGAGAAGACCCACGCCCTCCTCCACTACCTCCTCAACAAGGACGATTCCAAAGAGCTGGTGGACGTCAAGCCGAAACTGGAAGAGCTCGACGGGAAGGGAGCCGCCGGGGCCGCAGGCGGTCCGGCTCGGCCCGGCCCTGCAGCCGAACATCCTGAGAGCAAGATCAAGTCGGAGCCACCGGACGACGTAAGCGCACTTCTTTTGTTAAGACACGATTAAGTAACCGCTGCTATAATATGTTTGACATGCAGCTCTCCACACAGAGAGCGTCTCACTCTGCCCTTTTTTTTTATCCGAGTGAATGTGAATCCTCCTTGTTGACGTCACAACTCACTCATTTGGATTTTTTTCAGCTCCACAACCTCGAATCTATCCTCGGAGACTTGAGGGGTTCGAGCTCTGACTTTTACCCGGATCAGGCTGGAGGGGCTAACGACGCCGGGAGCAAACCCCAGGGTTGCCTTGACGACAGCCTGCAGGGTGAGTGCCGAGCCTATGGAAAGTGACGGCGGGTGTCGTGATGTCACATGTGATCAGATCTGTGGAAAACGCCACTAGAAACGGCATCCGGAGACATCTTACGCTCCGGCTTTCTGAGTTTTAACTGGGAACTGATGTTTATTAACTCATCAAACACAGACATTATTCTCCCCATTTCTGAGGAATGCACATGTGAGCAGTGAGATTATACACTGCCGTTCAAAAGTTTGGGGTCACCCAGACAATTTCGTGTCTTTCATGAAAACTCACACTTTTATTTATCAAATGAATTGAAAATTGAATAGAAAATATAGTCAAGACATTGACAAGGTTAGAAATAATGATTAATATTTGAAGTATTAATTTTGTTCTACAAACTTCAAGCTCAAAGGAAGGCCAGTTGTATAGTTTATATCACCAGCATAACTGTTTTCAGCTGTGCTAACATAATTGCACAAGGGTTTTCTAATCAGACATTAGTCTTCTAAGGCGATTAGCAAACACAATGTACCATTAGAACACTGGAGTGATCGTTGCTGTAAATGGGCCTCTATACACCTATGGAGATATTTCATTAGAAACCAGACACTTCCACCTAGAATATTAATTTACCACATTAACAATGTATAGAGTGTATTTATGATTAATTTAATGTTATCTTTATTGAAAAAACAGTGCTTTTCTTTGAAAAATAAAGACATTTCTCAGTGACCCCAAACTTTTGAACGGTAGTGTATATTTTTTCCGTGCACCAGCGAGTCCAGGAATGGGTCCGGGGCCTCGGGGGCCCTTCCAGAGGGCCGTGTCCATGGACGGGAAGCCTCCTGTCGGGCCTGTAGGAGCGGGCCGCCGCCCCATGCTCATCAAGCAGGAGAACATGATGGGCAGCCCGGACGGATACCCGGGAAACACGGGTGAGTGTTCAGGTGACCCAACAGTAATCACACCACATGTTCTACACAAGCATGTGCTCCCCAATCCTGGACAATGCTTTAATTTTTTGTCGATATACACTACCATTCAAAAGTTTGGGGTCACTTAGAAATGTCTTTATTTTTCAAAGAAAAGCACTGTTTTTTCAATAAAGATAACATTAATCAAAAATAACACTATACATTGTTAATGTGGTAAATGACTATTCTAGGTGGAAACGTCTGGTTTCTAATGAAATATCTCCATAGGTGTATCGAGGCCCATTTCCATCAACTATCACTCCAGTGTTCTAATGGTACATTGTGTTTGCTAATCGCCTTAGAAGACTAATGTCTGATTAGAAAACCCTTGTGCAATTATGTTAGCACAGCTGAAAACAGTTATGCTGGTGATATAAGCTATACAACTGGCCTTCCTTTGAGCTTGAAGTTTGAAGAACAAAATTAATACTTCAAATATTAATCATTATTTCTAACCTTGTCAATGTCTTGACTATATTTTCTATTCAATTTTCAATTCATTTGATAAATAAAAGTGAGTTTTCATGGAAGACACAAAATTGTCTGGATGACCCCAAACTTTTGAACGGTAGTGTAACCCTTTTAAACATTTAAAGACACAGATTTAAAGTCAACATTGGACACGTCTGCGATGCCGACTCGCGCAAACCTCTTCTGGTGTTCATGTTCTTCTCCAGGACCGATGAACAGGGGGGGCATGGTTCCCCAGAGGTCTCCCACGGGCGGTTCCGGGGACTGGGGCATGACCCGCTCCAGCACCAGCCCAGTGGGCTCGGCGGGACACCCCTCCATGATGCGCCCGGGCACGGAGTCCAGCAAGGGCGCGATGTCGGGGCCCGCGGTCGGCCGCTCCAACAGCGTGCCGGGCACCAGGTCCATGCTGCAGCAGCAGCTCATGGACATAGGTACGTCTGCCGAATGCTCTGCGTCCCCAGTCCGTGACCGTCTATAAACTGGAGCTTCTGACGTCATGTGTACATTAAACATTCATTACATTTTGTGGTTTTAGGAGGCTCTGCTGACATGAGCCCCTGCAGCCAGCAGGGCCATCCCAGCCAGGCCCCCCCCTCCTGGCCGGACACGATAATGGGCATGGAGGGTAACAGGTCAGTGCAGCGTCCCCTCGCCGTCCGTGTTCACGCTGCCACGAGGAGGAGGGAGTTTAAAGCGTAACGAGCGTCCCTCTGTGTCGGTGCCTCGCAGGCGCCAGTTTGGCAACACCCTGGATGATCTTTTGGTGCCCCCCACCACCAGCGAGGGTCAGAGCGACGAGCGGGCGCTTCTGGACCAGCTGGACTCTCTGCTGAACAACACGGACGGCATCGCTCTGGAGGAGATCGACCGAGCCCTGGGCATCCCGGACCTCGTCAGCCAGGTAGGTCATCCGAAGGGAAAAAAAGACCTACGGAGGATACATTAACGCCACTCTCGGTCTCCGTGCTCCTCTCGATGCTTTAGAAGTGCAGTAAGTGAACCGATCGGTCTCACGACTCCTCCCTGAGCGAGCCTCGCGCTCGTCCTTGGATTAGATATTTCAGCCGTGTTCTGTTCTCTCACTGAAGGGAGACGGATGAGCCCAGAGGGATCCGTCTGTGCCGCTTAGAAAAAGACAATCACAGAGCCGACCGCATGGAAATGAATCGATTGGATGGAGAGGTTTGACAAAGTTCTCTTTCTCTTGACCTCTCCGCCACCAGAACCAGGGAGGTGAGCAGCAGATGGAGCCGTTTCCAGGACAGGACCCGTCCATGGTGCTGGACCAGAAGCCGCTCTACGGACAGGGCTACCCCGGATCCCCCTCCATGCCATTGCAGTCCGGCTACGGAGGGAACCCCATGCAGGGGCAGGCCCAGCAAGGGGGGTTTGGGCCCATGCTGTCTCAGATGGGCCACGGCGGCAGCTTCCCCAGTATGGGTGGCATGGGCGCCATGGGTCACCCTCGCGGCAACATGATGAGGCCCAGGATACTGGCCGCCAACAAACCCATGAGGCTCCAGCTGCAACAGAGGCTGCAGGGACAGCAGGTACGTCCACAGGAAGCTCGCCGAGTCATCATCTCGCACGCAAGCAATTAGCTTGTCTCCCCAAAGAAGTATTAATCGTAAACCAAGAGTCAGTATCACGTGTTCTCACTAAATTAATGGCAATACAATCTGCAGATTTACCTGCTCTGGCTTTTTACCTTCGCATTGAAAATGCGGAAGGTTATGTTTTGATCGCCGTGTATTTATTTATTTATTTGTCTGTGTGTTCCTCGCATAACTCAAAAAGTATTAAACCGAATCGCATGAAATTTGGTGGGATGATTGGGTATTATCCGGGGACCATTTGATTATATTTTGAGATCGATCGGGTCAAAGGTCAAGGTCATGGTCATGAAAAGGTAAAAATGTTCTTTTTACCATAGCACGGTCAATTTCTATCCAATTGGCATGCGACAAATGCCAAAATGTTCATAATTCAATGCCCAATCTTGTGATATGCGAAGGTATGCGCTCTACCGAGTGCCCGTTCTAGTTTTTGTTTGTTTAAGTCGTGCCTCGTGCATCATTTTCTATTATTACAAACATGCTACAATCATTCAATAGATTTCTTATTTTCTAACTCTACCATCTGTGCTTTACGAGTGTAATTTATCTGTAAATGGGACAAGTGGGACAAGGTCAGAGTAGCATGTGCTCCTTCATTTTCTTGTCCTCAGTTCATGAATCAGACGCGGCAGGGCATGGGCATGAAGATGGAGAACCCGGGAGGCAACCCTGGCATGAGGCCCGGCATGCAGCCCGGCATGGGAGGACAGGTAGATGACAAAAAACTCATAGCTTACAAATTAATCAGCGTAATAATGTTTTAATGGCATCATCAGAATCAAGTTTGCCAAGTGTGTCCCCACATCAAAAAATCATTCGACCCACATTGTCAGTGGCTCTCAATGTATTTGCATGCAACTTTATTAATAGTTACAGGTTATGAACCCTGTATAAAGGGGGACCTGTCAGAATGTGTTACTGATCCTTGATTGTCCATTTTTGGGAGCCAATTTGTCTTGTTTTAGTAGCCGGACTGATGTAGAACTGACTGCTGCGGTCGATTGAACTTCCTCAGCTGGTGCAGGAAGTTAATCACCAGCTGGGACTTTTTTTTTATGATCATACTTTAAAATCTAGGGCGATTATAGGTCTCTGAGATCTGAAGATGTCCATGGCTCCTGCAGTCCCCATTTAAAGTAATATTTAACTTTTGCGGACATGTTCATTGCCCTCAGTGAATTCATTATTATAAAAGTCAAGAGGCAGACGGGATATAGAGAGGGAGGATGACCTCTTGTCCGTATGAATACTCCTCTCCATATCAGGTCTGTTGACTTTTAATGTGTTAGTGAGGAGTCACAGTCTTGGTGTAAATATATTGTTGTTCGTGTAAACTTGTTTTGTTTTTTTTCTTCTTCCCCCATCTTAAAGAATTATCTTTAATCCAACAAGAGATGCAACTTTGAGAAATTTTAGTAAGATTTAAAACAAAAGCCATTACTTCCCACATTGCGCAAGAGACCTCATCACCAACCCATTTTCAATGTGACATACTTTATATTGTATGACATATTTATAGTTCAGCCCCATGGTCAACCTTCCCTTAAACGCTCTGACTGTGTGTTTTCTCTCCTTCATGCAGCCGGGCTTCCTCAACGCTCAGATCATGGCTCAGCGCAGCAGGGAGATGGTCACCATGCAGATGAGGAGGCAGCGCATGATGATGCTGATGCAGCAGCAGCAGCAGCAGGCGGCGGCGGCCGCTGCAGCCGCCGGGGGATTCAGTCCCCCGCCCAACGTCACGGCTCCTGGTGGCATGGAGAACCCCACGGGGGGCCCGAACATGGGCCAGCCGAGCCCCCAGCAGTTCGGCTATGGCGGGAACTATGGTGAGTTTTGTTTCCGTTTTTTTTCTGAGGCGGGCGCTTAACATGCACTGCTGCTCCCTGGTGGTGAGTATGTGCACTGCAGGCTTCTGGGCTCACGTCTGGCATGTAAAAAAAGAAAAGAAGATTGGCTGAAATTTTTTGTAATTTATAATATTTTAAAGCTTTACATGTACAGCTCCCTTTATTTTGTAGACAGACCAAATATTGTTACTCATGATAGTATCAAAACTTTTCATTTATCACTATGAATCAATGATCTCTTTCCTGTGGAGCGAGCTCATGCCGGGTGATTTATCTCCGCAGGGATGGCGCAGCAGGGAGACCCCTCGTTCGGCCCGTCCGGCGGCAGTCCTCCCAGCACCATGATGCCCGGCCGACTGGGGCCTCAGAACCCCATGATGCAACAGCATCCGCAAGGCGGTCCCATGTACCAGGGGGCAGAAATGAAGGGCTGGTCGCAGGCAGGCATGGGACGCAACAGGTGGGAAATCAGACACATTTACGACGCCGCCGTGCTGTCGGATGAAGTTTCTAGTTTTTCTATTCCTGAATGCGTTACGGTTAAAACCCCCACCGTCTTCCTTCCCGTCGCTCTCCTTCACCAGTTCGTACCCTCAGCAGCAGTTCGGGCAGCAGGGACCTCCGGGGCAGCAGCAGGGGAATCCAGGCCAGTACGGGGGCATGATGATGAACGGGGGCATGCCAGCCAGCGGAGGAGGAGGTCACATGGGCCAAATGGGAGGGCAGATGGGCATGAACCCAATGGTGATGGGGCGCATGCAGATGGGGCCTGATCAAGTAGGTGGACAAGTTCACATGTTTATCTTAAAACAAAACAGACATGCTCACACGTACACGGAAAGGACGGCTGCTGGCCGTACGGCTACGGTCCAGAGCGAGAAAAATATCAAAGAAATGTCTCTTGGGGACAAAATGAGCTCAATGTTTACCGAAGAGAGGAAGACATCAGATCTGTGTCGCGAGATGAGGAGCCCATCGTCGCTCTCAAATTAATACATGAAAACAAACCAATAAATGCCATATTTCCATCATGTTCTCCACTTGGTGTGACACCACTTGAGGTTTGGGCTGGCTGGCGGTGATGACGTCATCCTGTTGCGCCCTGTTCTCCTGCAGTGGTATAATGCCATCTGACCGGAGCCTTCGCAGCTGCAGCTGTTAGTTTGGAGCAATTACTGATATTTGCATAACGACAGTGGATTAAGCATTAACCTCTTCCTCTCCTTTTGTTCTCCTTCTTCTCTCTTTTCCTCCCCTCGATCTAGAAATACTGCTAAACATCGTGACGGAAGCATTCGTCTCACTGTGATCTCCATTCATAGAGAGGACCCGGCTGTAGCACTGACTGAGTGTGTGTGTGCGTGTGTGTGTGTCTGTCCCACCGTCACATCGTCGAGTGTTTGCAGACGTTTTGAGCCCTTTATGAACCCTTTCCGTAAGTCGCCATTAGATGCCGACTTTGCCTAATGGAAATTATTTGCAATGTGACGTTAAATACGCAGTTACTGACGGAAGCCTGAAGACGTTAAAAAAACAGTAAACAAAGAGGACGGCACGTGGGTGTTCAGCCTGATAAATTTAAACATTAAGGATTCATGATGGAACATAAAAACATATGAAATAAGAGAAATGCAACCAGAAATTATATATATATATATATATATTGATATATATATTTATATATATATTTATATATATTTATTTATATATATATTTATTTATATATAAATATATAATTATCTTTTTACGCAGATTTATTCATCAAATATTTTATTTTATTATTGAAGCTGTTTTGACAAAGAAATTAGTAAATAGATTATTTGAAATGACGTCTCATCTTGTGAGGAAAGAGCCTCGAGGACCTTTAAATCAATTTATAAAATAAATAGCCACAACTGTACATAATACCTTTTTATGCAGTTATGGTCACGTGTGTAGCAGCAAAATGCCGTCACGTTCACACTCTCACCGTCTCTCACACTCACCCAGGTGACCTCAGTGAGTCCCTGAGGGTTCAAGGGTTGAGGGTTTAGGGGGGTCACTGGGATTGGGACTGGGCCCACGTGTAGTGCTGCACTCCCAACAGATGGGGGAGTCAACCTCCTTTGAACTCACTGCCAGTGATGACAGTCTGGCGACCTGAACAGACTGTCGAACACATGTAAACACGCAGATAAAATCAGAAACACTGACACATTCAACATCCTAAAACGGTGAGATAGACACAGCTGTGTGTGTGTGTGTGTGTGTGTGTGTGTGTGTGTGTGTGTGTGTGTGTGTGTGTGTGTGTGTGTGTGTGTGTGTGTGTGTGTGTGTGTGTGTGTGTGTGTGTGTGTGTGTGTGTGTGTGTGTCACACGCAGCCAAACAGTGAAGGCGGACAGACCCCTCCAGTGGATCACAGACTTGAACGCGGACGAACGTGTGAAGACGCCCTCTCGTCTGTCGAATGTACCATGAAGCTCGTCTTCAGATTTAAAATGTGAGAGATTCCTCTTCTTTTGTTTCTGAACTCCGTGGGAGTTTTTTTTTTTTAATCATTATTGATATATGATTTGGATCCTGGAGGATTGTAAAGTAAACGCGGCTCTGTCGACGCCGAGCCATCCCAATGTGACACTCGGGTGAATGTCATGAAGCGGCAGCACATCGTCTCCTCCTCCGGGACGCCGGCGGGCTGAAGGACGATGGACTTACTTGTTGGCTGATTGCACTTTAAGGAAAGGCCAACATCAAAAGGATTGTGGCAATATAGAGGCCGTTACCCAATAATTAATCCATAGCAGCTGTTTGTTTTATTTTATGTGTGTGTGTGTGTGTGTTCGTGTTCTCCAACTTTTCCACGCCGGGTAACAGGGGGGAGGGGCTGTTAATTGGAAATGGGGGATGATCTTTGTTCTAAAGTGGGAACCAGTAGAAAGGCAGTAAGCACAGATTTTATCCGACGCTCTCGTCTCCAGCGGTACTGATTTATAACAACAAAGAGGGAAAAAAACGTTTTTAAAGTGGTTTTAAGAAACGTTCTCTTCTATTTAATGTCGAGAGGCGCCGCTTATATTTATACAGATTCCTTAACGCGATCATTTTTATCATTCCAGAGGTTCATTCATTTTTTTTTTCCGATATTTTTGGGGTTACCTCGCAAACCGATCCGCAGTGTTACGACAAGTGCAGGAATAGAATGGATTGCCAATTGTGAAGTTGTGTCGGTTTCCTTGAGCTCCCACTGTAAGAGAAAGTGGATGTTAGATTTCTAGCAATAATCGTTCCTCCTGGTTTTTCCGGCGAGGACAAAAAGCTGAAGTATGATTCAGTGGAATCGAGGGCACTGCAGTATTAAACGTTATGCCTCCTCTTTCTTCTTTTGTTTGTGAATATGAATTGTAAATACGCTTCAAATGTACTATATATAAATATATATATGCTTTTGTAGGTCACATACTGTTTTTGCACAGATTGTAAGGCTTGATATTTAAACGTGTCATTTTTCTTAATCCGTCATAGGTCAGCTTTTATTTTCAATACTTTAACCATCGGTTGGAAAGGAAGGGGCCTCCTTTTTGTACTCAGTAGATTTTCTTTCAAACTGTAGCTTTCTTCCCTTAGAAAGCAACCTTTATTTTATTTTTTTCGAGGACATAGTCTTAGCTTAAGAGGTGCTAGTGCGTAATTCTCCTTTTTTCTTCTTCTTCCCTTTCTAAATAAATTATTTCTTCTTTTGACAAAAAAAAGAAAAGAGAAAAACCTTGCGTGATACGCCCTCGACAAAAAAAAAGAAAGAGTGGACACATGATTGTGTTATGGGCTCCTAGGGGCCCAGATGTCTTGCCAGTATATGTGGGGGTTGATGTTTTCTGAAGCGGACCTCATGCTTCCATGTGCGACTTGTACGTTTCACTGAGATTTCTGCGCTTTAAAAAAAAAACATTTTTGCAGATGCCATCGCTTTTTTTTTTTGGGCCTCGGGTGCCTTTTAAAAAATCCATAAATCCTTCTTTTTTTTTGCTTCGTTCACAGACGGTTTAATCCTGACGGAAACAACACATGAAGTAGTTTGAATCCCTGATTACCTGTCAACTTATCGACAGGTGACTTCTCTTCTTTTATTTTTTCGACATTCAAGTTTGCCTTTATTTTCATTGTATTTCCTGTGAAGCTTTTGTTGAGAAATCAACTTTTTTTTTTTTTTTAACACACGCTCAATCCAAAGATTTTTGTTTGTCACATTCTGCAGTGCTTAGAAACATGTTCCTGACGTAGATCGTGCGAGTACTCGCGTGTGCTTTTTACTGTCGCACATAACCTATAATATACATTGAACTAAATATGTTTGATCGCATATATTATATCCCTATCCGTCTGACATAGAGTAGAGACGAGTCTGGTTCTGCTGAGGTGGTTTGAGTTTTCGTTGGTGATCGTTTCTTCTCTGTAGAACTTAGAGCCGGTCGAATTGTGGTGCTGCAAACGGTGAAGTCACCGCAGAATGTGGAGAAGCGACAGAAGAGGTTTCATCGTTACGGCTCGGAAGGATAGCCTGGAGTCGTCGTTGTTTTTGTTGTTTTGTTTTTTTGTTTTACCCCAGTGTCAATGAAGAATATGAAATCTACAAATGTCAAAAAAATCTCTCTATATATATGTGTCTGTGTTTTTTGCTTTAAAAGAATGAAACTCCTCTCGGTGCATCTTTTCTGGAGCTAAAGAAAAGAGAAAGCGCATCTGGGAAACATACAGTCATTATTACAGGATGTAAAATACTATTGCATTTTTTTCTTACCTTGTTTTCTTGATGTTAATATCGATGTAAATACAAATTTATATTTAAACATTACACAATGTCTCTGTTGTCTTTATGTGCGTGTGTGACACTGACGTCTATCTGCAACCTCACTTGTATCTGTCGTTTGTTTCTTGTCATCAATCATCCCATTCCACACACACACACACACACACGGCTGACTCACTCAACCCTTCGGTCGCTGGTGAAATGGTTTGACATTCAGCGGCAAAGACGGGAGGCAATTTTCCTGTCACCTGATTTAATGCGGTGATAATTGTATGCATTTTAGGTGTAAAATGTTGTCGCGTTGCATCTGTTCGATCTTTATTCATTTTAGCCTCGCCTACAATGAGCAGCTTGTTCCCCACACGATAAATCCTCCTGACTTCAGTAATCCTGACTTCAGGAATCCTGATTTCAGTAATCCAGACTTCAGTAATCCTGATTTTAGTAATCCAAACTTCAGTAATCCTGACTTCAGGAATCCTGATTTTAGTAATCCAGACTTCAGTAATCCTGACTTCAGGAATCCTGACTTTAGTAATCCTGATTTTAGTAATCCTGATTTCAGTAATCCTGATTTTAGTAATCCTGACTTTAGTAATCCTGACTTCAGGAATCCTGACTTCAGTAATCCTGACTTTTCCACTTTTGCCACCAGCAGATTCACATGTATCTATATGTCACAAATATATTTGTGACATTTGGTAGAGACGTTCGTCTTCCCCTCAGGATGACCTGAAAGTGATTATCTCTGTACTTCTCATGCACTTTTTTGTTTATCACCAAGCACCTGGAAAAGATAACGACATTCCCATCAGCCTCAGGTGTACTTTGCACTAATTAGCCAATGTTAACGCTCCACGCCCTGCTGCGGCTACTGGAGTATAGACTCTAGTAGTCGTTGAAGAGTTAACCTCCTACAGTTACACCAATGTTGCCAAATAGGATATTTAATTGTTTTAACATGTATATTATTGGGAGTGTATACGGTGGTCTTTGGTTTGTAAGGTATTACATGAGTTGACATTGCACCTGCACACGGGTGTTTCAGTCATTATTGTGACTCTAACATTGCTTGTAAAAAACGTGACGGCTAATGAGAACACAGAAACAAATGAGCTTTACAGATTGAAGAAAAGGTAAGTTTTGGTAAAATGACCGGGCCGCTATCTCCGGTTCAGGAAAGTGTAACCGACGTGAGCTCATTCTCTCGATTGGTCATCGGCAGGGCTGGATAGGCCATCTGGCATACCGGGCAAATGCCCGCTGGGCCGCGGTAGTTTTGGGCCGAGCCGGCCGGCCCGAAAATATCGCGGCCCGGCCGAAAGCTACCATCGAATGGCCCATAAATCGGGGACAGCGGCCCATTGGTCCATTTTCTATACAGACACAGGGCTGTCCCAATCAACAGAGAGAGAGGTTGGGGGGGTTTACGCACGGTGCTGAGCCTGGATACTTGAGAGATGGAGGGGGAAAAAAGCACACAAAAACGGAAGGGAGGCTGGGAAAAAATTATAGAGAAAAGAAAAGAGACTCGAGGCAGATGCTGCCAAATGTGTCAACATTAGGGACATGTTTGCTGCTCCCACAAGTTTAATGTTAACGTTGCCACAGCAGCAACAGGTTGAAGAGGAGGCTGGCAGAGAGGAGCAGGAGCAGCAGGGTACAGATACAGAGGAAGCAGGGCCGAGTCAGCCTCTAACTTTAGTTGATCCGGTAAGGAAAATATAGCTACAGACTATAGCTACAGCTGGCTGACGTTACTACACAGCTAGCTTAGGCGTGTGCACACTTGGCGTTTTTTTAAAATGAAAAACTCCGGCCGGAGCGCTTTTTCAGGTAGAAAAAGACGCTGGCAACATTTGTTACAAAAAGCAGCCGAGAGCGTCTTTTGTTGTCATAACAATGTTACTACAACATTTTCGCGATAGTACAAAACGTTAAACAGGTGAATAAGCTAACTACCCAAGACAACAACACTGTCAACATGTTTGAATTCATGCACATATCAATAATCAGTTGATGTGTTTGTCGTAATGCACTTGATGACAATATAATTAGCTAGCTAGCCAACCACACAAGCTAGCCAACCTACTTGCTACGCTAGCTACCTTTTAGCTTTTCAGCCGGACAGGTCTTGCTTGTGATTGGTCAGCTGTCAAAAAAGTGCTTGACGTAGCGTAGGGCGTTTTTCTCTGAGAAGTTTAACTTTTTTCAACTGGAAAAGACGCTCTGAGCTGCAGAAAAAAACGCTACCGATGGTGGAGAAAAAAAGGCTCAGCACGGTCTACTCCATAGGATTATAGTAAAACGGATGCTGGCAGTTTAAAAAAATACCCATAGTGTGCACACACTGTTGTTGGGTGTCACATTTTCATATATGTTGAATGTTGTTTGTTTTAATGTGCGGAACTCAGGAAGAATAGCTGTCACCAAGATGGCAAATAAGTTAATGGGGATCCAATTCAACAAATAATCATCTTAGAGGGCTTATAAAGATGTCGATGTGTGATGCATGATGACTCCAGTGATGTCATTCAGTGACCTACAGTATGGCAACAAGAACAAAAAAGCTGCATTATTATTATTATTATTATTGCAAAACTAACAAACATACAAAGAGAATAGAACATGTATAGCCTACAAAGAGCCAATGTATACAGACAGCCACTATGTCAAATACAGTAGTACAAAGTAGGAGCAGATACTTATAGTTTTAATAGCTTTCTTATTGTTTTGGACCTTGTTAAGTTAAAGTTAGGCCTACTTGTAATCATCTCTCCTTGACTCTGTATGTCCAGGCAAGTCAAGCTGCAGTTGGAGTGGAGGCTAGAGGCGGAGCAGTGGAGGATAAAAACAATGAGGAAGAACAGGGTGTAGATTACTTTGCCCGTCCTGACCCTTCATTGAGGCAGGCTTTTTTAAACTACCATCCCAAACAAGAGGCTAAAAGCCCTGTTGTGAGGAAGGTGTTCACCAGAGATGGAAGTTGCAGGAAGTGGCTGACATACAGTGAGGGACGTCACAGTTTGTTTTGTTTTGTATGTCTCTCTCAAAGGCTGCCGTCATTTGTTTGAAGAGAAGAAATTTCACTGGAGTGGACTTCACACTTTCTTTTTTGTTTAGCAGTGAGTTTACAGTATGCTGTATTTATTACTAGTACTAAATTATTTGAATTTATTATTTAATATAATAAAACATTTGAAATTATTCTTTGACTTCTGGTGCTTTTTATTTGATAACATTTTACTTCTACTGTACTTGAGTCAAGTATGGAGATTGTGTACCCCATGGCCACCACCGCCAGTCAAGAGTGAGTGAGTACACTGGTCTATTTGCACTGGTACCATTGCTTACTGCATGTAGTCATCTTTGTAGTGGTTTGGGGGAATACTGTATATACAGGACTGTCTCAGAAAATTAGAATATTGTGATGAAGTTCTTTATTTTCTGTAATGCAATTAAAAAAACAAAAATGTCATGCATTCTGGATTCATTACAAATCAACTGAAATATTGCAAGCCTTTTATTCTGATTTATTGCTGATTATGGCTTACAGCTTAAGAAAACTCAAATATCCTATCTCTAAATATTAGAATATCATGAAAAAGTATACTAGTAGGGTATTAAACAAATCACTTGAATTGTCTAATTAACTCGAAACACCTGCAAGGGTTTCCTGAGCCTTGACAAACACTCAGCTGTTATAAATCTTTTTTTTTACTTGGTCTGAGGAAATATTAAAATTTTATGAGATAGGATTTTAGAGTTTTCTTAAGCTGTAAGCCATAATCAGCAATATTAAAAGAATAAAAGGCTTGCAATATTTCAGTTGATTTGTAATGAATCCAGAATGCATGACATTTTTGTTTTTTTAATTGCATTACAGAAAATAAAGAACTTTATCACAATATTCTAATTTTCTGAGACAGTCCTGTATATGACTGTACAGCACGTTATATAAGACGAGTATATAAGGCGAGTATTTTTGTGCTGGTGGGTGTGGTCCGACCGATTGGGGTGGGCCTGTCTGGGCCAAAAATGCCAGGGCCTAATTGTTGTCCCAGTCCAGCCCTGGTCATCGGGGTGCAACAGACAATAAGTCTGTATAGAAGTCAATGAGAAAATGACCCTATTGTTGTCTCTTGATTTATTCCCTGAGTAACTACATTGAAAACATTACTGTACGCTAGTTCCACATCTACTTCAATACGGCATGATGTTCATGATGGTCATTAAATGATGGTCCTAGAGTAAAATAGATTCTGGTCTCTTAAAATGTCTCGTACAGAGTTCAGTGGTTTCAAAAACCAAGAAAAAAATCAAAAAAAAAAGGGCTTCAAACGCAAGTCAACAAACAACAAGGGCGACTTCACGATATATATATATATATATATATATGTGATAATGGTTATATATGATCTATGGTGATGACGTCAAAACAATTGTTACAATGTCTCCCCGACTGACAATAATGACATTTGTCAACTTATAAAGGTACAGATTGGAGAACAATTAAAGCAAACCCTTTTTTTTTTATTGGTCACAAATTAGGAATAAGACATCCGATGTGTAATAATGATCAATGATCTTGGCACATCCTATAATTTGTAGTGACTTTCTATCAGCAGACCCAGCTCCTCTATACGGTCGAGACAGATTCTCTACAAAACAAATACTGATCATATGTTGGGCAACCTTTAAATGGCACGTGGTGCCTTCTCATCAGCACACTAGATATTCAACTGTTCCTCCATTTTATTGGCAAAAGTGTTTCAGCTGCTCTGTATTTTGGGGGGGGGGGGGAGGTTCCTGCGTGTGCTTGTCTTTTGTGCGTGTGTGCGTGTGTGCGTGCGCATGCAGGGTGGAGCGGGAGGCCGGGTTGTGCGCCGATGGAAAAGACGCACCGCTCATCTATTGGACCAGACGCGGAGCGGGCGTGTCCAAGACGCGCCTGCAGAGGCTGAAAGACTTGGCTTTTCTTTTTTCCCCTTTTTTTCCCTCGGAGACCGGAGACATGAGGTTCCGAGACACCTGTCAGCAGCGCCACACACACCCAGAAGCCGCGCGCGCTGCAACTAGAGGCTGCGTGTTTTTAACCATGCACGCGCGGTTGTCGTTGTTATAGCCTCCCGTAAAGTTATTCTGCTGCTTTCTGGGTTTTACCGTTTAAAAAAAAATTTATTTCTTCATTATTGTATTTGGATTTCTCTCAAGCCGCATGAGTTCTCCGCTGTTTCTCGGGCAGCTGGTCGGGGTTCCGTTGGAGATCATGCACCCCACCACCATGGAGAAGGACACCACCTACACCAAGATCTTCGTCGGCGGGTTGCCGTATCACACCAACGACGCGTCACTTCGGAAATATTTCGAGACTTTCGGTGACATCGACGAGGCGGTGGTCATCACGGACAAACAGACGGGCAAGTCCAGAGGATACGGCTTTGTGAGTGCACTTCAGTTGCTGTGTGTGTGTGTGTGTGTGTGTGTGTGTGTGTGTGTGTGTGTGTGTGTGTGTGTGTGTGTGTGTGTGTGTGTGTGTGTGTGTGTGTGTGTGTGTGTGTGTGTGTGTGTGTGTGTGTGTGCATGCAATAGACGAGCCGTTGGATACCACGTCCAGTGACATGTGGGCTTTTAATCCCGGTGTTGTCAGAGTTCAGTCGGATGGTGAAGACGCGTGAGATCACCACGTCATAGCTGCCAGTGATGAGTTAGAAGCGACTTTCCCGTTATGGTTAATTGTATTGTTCTTCTAGTATTACCTCGGAGGCTGCACACACACACACACGCACACACTGCCACTTTGTTCATGCATCAGTACGTGCAGTGTGTCTGGTGGTGGTGGCAGTCACATGCTTGAAGCTTGAGAAGATTATTTCATCAATTATTATTATTGTGACGCATACACACACACACACACACACACACACACATATATATATATATATATACGTTATAAGTGCATACTTATGATACATAAGCACAGACACAGAGAGGTATACAAGTGAGTTGGTAGTGAAACAGCTGTGGACAGATGTCTCTGTTTCCCACTGTGTGTTTGTGTAAGAGGGAGACAGGGGGGGGGAGTGGTCACAGAGGTGTGACATGTCAGTTGGTTCTGCAAGATAAGTAGGGATGGGTATCGTTTGGGTTTTTTCTGATACCGGTGCTAAACCGGTACTTTTAAAACGATACCGGTGCCCAAACGGTACCTGAACCGATACTTTTTTTTTTAAACGCACAATGAGGACATTAAAAACCTCTTTGGCCATATTCCCTGTAGAAGCCGTTATCATGGAGCACTGACAAACAACGGATATCAGACTGTTAACAGACACAATATATGTTCTCCATTATATGATGTGATATGTATTGTCATGTGCAGACCTTATCGGGTTAATCTTGTCACTGTTTTGATGGGCAAAGAGAACAACCAATCAGAGGCCCTGAAGATGACACGTGACAAATAAAGTTTTGCTTCTGACAGCCAGAGTTACACTGAAACAAAGTGACGCCCCACGGTCTTTATTCCTCCGTCATTATATTCCCGGTAACACCGGGTAAACAGCCGGGATCGCTGGACATCAACACATCTTTGGCTCTCTCATGTCTTGTCTGTCTCTATACTTGTGAGACTAACTAAAACCATGGGCGTACGAATCAACTGGTCCTTAAACGCACTGACACCATCTTCAACCTGCCTGTCCTGCTGGGACGAATGTTGCTGGATACGCGGGTCTTGTGCCTAGCACCACTCTCCGTGGAGGACGAGAAGACATCTACATATTCGGAACTTTGATTACAGGATTTCTGCTGTTTGGATTTGGCGCTGCCCTGGCTTATCGGAAAATTAAGGAAACGGTGACAGCCGATAAAAGCCCCCTAAGGCTGCCCGACATGCGATTTGAAATCCTATTGGCAAACGGGAGGAAATTGGAGGAATAGTGGGTGCGAAAACTGAATTGCAGCTACTGGAAGACCAAACAATCCCAATCTTATCTGCTGTGACTGGAATAACAACTCCCGAAGATCACTGAAGCGAGACTCCATTCCCATTCCTTCCCCTATCCACAGACACCTGTGGTTGTTTTCTCCCAGGCCCTTCAAGGCCATCTCCATGGCAACGACCATCTTGTGGACTGAGAACTTTGTCTGTTGTGGACTGGGGGCCATTCACAGAACTTAACAAACTGAAATGCACTCACTACCCCCATCCCACGCCCGCCTGCTTTGCCCCAGGGTGACAGGACGGGTCTCCGCGCCGTGACGGCGATGGACCGGGCTGGCTGCTTGTCGGTGCTGGTTACCTTCTGCCCCAATGACGGGCTATCGCCCAGTCTTTGGATTACCTCCTCCCCTTCCTACGTTGCAAGTCATGTCTAAGATGTATGTGCTTATGTGCAATGGTGTTTTGTTTCTCCTGCTCTCTAGGGGCATAGTCGGGGTGGCTTTTTCTTTCTCGCCTCTCTTCCCTCATGTTATGCTGTCATCTTTCATCCACCTAGATGGCGCTGACGGCGCCCGGGTATTGGTGCGCGATTCTTGCACCTTCCGCCAAAAAAAGTTCCTCGTTTGTTTGTGTTTTTAATATGAACATTCTTTGGCAATAAACATGTTTCTGATTCTGATTCTGATTCTGATCTGCTAGCAGACTGTCACGCTCGTAGCTAGCGCTAGCTACGAGCTAGCTACGAGCTAGCTTAAACATGGTTATAATGGCTAATTTATTATTTATTGGGCTACTTTTATGAATGCAAGACTTGCAATCAACGATACGGTACTAATCTGAGTTAAGGCTGCTCGTCATCATCGGTCTCCACGTGTTCAGGGGGACCGGTGACGGTCTCCCCGTCGCGCCCAGCCTGGCGCTGGTGTGCTCGACGCGGGTTCACTAGTCACACACGGCCACGCCTCCGCTGTCAGAGTTAAATATGAGAGGCTCGTAACCGGCTGACAGGGCGGAGTCACCAGAGAAGTTCACAACAATAGTTTTTTTCAATTTCAATCGGCTCAGGCACCGGAAATAAGCACCGAAATGTGCGTTGCGTTTCGGTCCGGGTAATACCGGTTGTATTGGAACCGGTACCACATTTTTCCGGTACCCAACCCTAAAGATAAGGCTGCAGCAGTTTCATTTTGACTTCCATGCACCCCCCCCCTCCTCCCCCTCTAGCAGGATGTGTTTGGTTGTTTGTATAAAGAGTCTGTGAGTTTGTGTGTGTGTGTTTGTGTGTGTGGGAAATGAAAAAAGATAAGAAGAGATTGTTTGATGTGTGATTGGACTGACGTGTATAGTAAATGATCTCTGCCTCTATGCGTGTAGCCATTGAGTGACCAGTGTTAGCGAGAGCTGTTTTTTGGGGGACGGCGACCTCATTTCATCCGTGACGGTCTGACCTCTTAAACTCCGACGATCTCAAACCATCCGCCGCCTCGGTCTGAGTCTGCCAAACGAAAAAGCAATTTTACTTTCAGTGACCCATTTGTTGGTTATGGAGCTCTAGTCTACCTCGCATATTAACTATATATGTGTATGTGTGTGTGTGTGTGTGTGTGTGTGTAACCTTCAACAACCCCTTCCCACTGCTATCTGCCCACTCCTCAACAAACTCCCCCAAGGTAGATTCCAGTATCTCATCCTTGAAAACACGGTGTGGGGGGTGGGAAAAAACACAAATCTTCCTCCTCACACTGGAAACATTGGCTCAAAAATAATGTCCGTCTCCACGAGCCGATGTCTCCTCACGCATTGAGCGACACGATTGTAATCAATCGAGTATAGAGACGAGGACAGCGGCTTCCTTAGGGGGGGGGGAGGGTCTCTGACGATGCTCCATCGTGTTGGAATCGGAGCGTTCGCATGCGACGATGTCGCGCCTCAAGAGTGATTATGAATCCGTGGCGCTGTCCGCAGGTGACCATGGTGGACCGGGGAGCAGCGGAGCGGGCGTGCAAAGACGCCAACCCCATCATCGACGGCAGGAAGGCCAACGTGAACCTGGCGTACCTCGGAGCGAAGCCTCGCAGCTCGCAATCTAGTAAGTGTGAGACCACTGGATGTACGGGATCATATCGGTCGTCAAATACCTATAGTAGTAGTAGTAGTAGCTTTATTGTCAAATTCTTCACATGTTAGACATACAAAGGAATCGATAGGACGTTTCCCACTCTCCCACGGTGAAACATATAAAAGTGCACAGGCACAACAGATAAGACAAGACATTTCCTAATACTAAGTAAACATAAAGATTCACGTACAGTTGTTATAAATACTATATATATATATAAATACGTAATAGAATTTTAAACAAGTGAATACAAGTGATTAAAGTGCAGAGTTTTGAGTGATTTTTTTATAAATCATGTGCAGGATAAAGCTGCTGGTGGTTTTCTAAATATACAACAAAAAAAGGGTCATTCCTTCTCTGGATAGTTGCCGACTTCTGTAATAATCTTCCAGAACAGATCTCAGACCTGTTGCTTCACTCAATTAACGACGCGTCGATGTTCTAGTCGATGGCTTCCAGGGAGCTTCCTCGAGATCCGCAGTCCGTCGCAATAAACGTGGTGTTTTCTGTATTTCTGGGTCAAAAGATACTGAATGTTGCCCAAACTTGTCACGTCTTTGGATGCTTTGTTGGATTCGTGCGTGAACGCTTGACGTTCGGGCGCCAGGCGCTCCTCAAACACTCAAATATCACACGGCGGGCCGTGAAAGTGGTCCTGAGGATGAGTCTAGCTTTGATGAAGATGAAGCATCTCCAAGAGAGACCGACGACTCTACGGAGACATCGCACAGCTTTTGCGCCGCCGGGCTTTTCTCTGTGTCGACCGACAGACCTTCGGCAGCAGCTCTCCCCTCGCCGCTTACTTTAAAAGCTCGCTGGCTGCGATGCTGCCGACTGGAGGTGTGATTGACAAACACTGCCGCCGACGACAACAACAACAACAACAACAACTGACTGTGTGTGTCCTCAGTCTGGGGCCGGGGCGAAGCACCCAGCGGATGGGAGATGGCAGCGCTTGGTATTCTCGTCATTGTGTGCCAGAGAGAATGGGAGAGGGAGAGAATGAGGAGAGCAGCAGGGGACGGACTGCTCCGGAAGAGTAACATAACGGGCCGTCTGTCCGCCTCGTTGTGCCGGAGGAGAAAGAAACCGTGCATTTAGATATAGGGTTGAACAAAAGAGGAGCGCTGATGGCTGTACAGTGAGAAAAGAGGAGTAACGGAGGAATGAATAGCCTGAGGAATGTTGGCATGGAGATGGAGGAGGAGGAGGAGGAGGAGGAGGGATTTCTCCTTTCTTACTCAGCCTCAGCTGATTCCTGGTGAACTCTGGAGGCAGAGAGGTCACGTCTGTTTGTATTATTATTTGTGTGACTTTATGTGATGTGTGTGTGTGTGCTGAGGGAGGAACAGATACCGCCTCGCACACGCTAACACCTGAGCCGAGGCCGAGAGGTGGAGAGTCGTCCTCGCCCGCTCTCTCTCTCTTTCTCTCTCTCTCTCTCTTTCTCTCTCTCTCTCTCTTTCTCTCGTCGTCTGTGCAGCTGAACCATCGCTCTTCACGGCTGCCTCTCTTTGTCTGCAGGTCTCTCTGTTGGAGTTCAGCAAGTCCATCCTACGTGGGCTCAGAGGCAATACGGGTAAGACGGAGAAGAATCAATACCTCGATTTCCACCTCTCTCTCTCTCACCTTCCTCCTCCTCCTCCTCCTCCTCAACACAATACATCTCACTCCTCTGTCCTTGACATTTGTGAGCACTCGCTCCTCCACTGTGAAGGAAAAGGGGCGGGGGAAAAAAAGCTGTAGCAAATGATGCTTGTTAAAGCTCTTCCTCAAAGACGTATTTTAGCTCTATCTGTGTGTGTGTCTCTCTCTCTCTCTCTTTCTGGGCAATTAAACACATGAGAAGCTCAATTCTGAATTTCTTTCACGCACGACTTGGGCTTTACTGAGGATACAAGCCATTTAGTGAACCCACCCATCCTCTCATGTTCGTGCATCCAGAGGCATGACATCATATCTACTTAATATCTCTGGGTGTATTATTAGGCCACGGTTCAGGATCTTGGGTTGAATTCACAGTCCTAGGGGTTAAAGACGCAGGCCTAGTAAATGTAACCGCACGTCAGGGCTGCAGTGGACGCCGATGGAGACCACGAAGAGCGTGATTGGTCCCTTTTGACTCCTCCCGTTGGCCCACGGAGAATGCAGAACGTGAAGAAAACCATAAGAAGACCGAGAAGTCGACATCGATTTATTTGTCACGTGAAATAACGCCGCTAGTAGTTTTGTTGTCAAAACCGGAACTAATTTATTTCCTGTGACGACTGAAGTTTATTTTAATCAAAAGACACACGAGGCCGAAACCGACACGTGTTTGCTGGACTTTTGAAGGAAATTGCACGAAAAATGAGGAGTAACTTTTATTTCTCGCGAACACGAGGACATACAGTACGTATCACCTCGTGTTCGAGACACGTGGGAACCACCGTGCTCCTCTGTGGGCGATGTCGAATAGATCAATAGATCGAGATGTGTTTTGCAGCAATGTAACTAGAGATGCAACAATCAATCAATCAATCAATCAATCGGAGAACAACGCTGAAGACGGATTAATCACAAACATTTTGCTGGTGAAACACTTTTCAAATATGATAACGGCTTAAATGCTTTCTTTGACATATATGACAATCAATTAAACATCTTTGGCTTAAAAGACAAAAGGAATTGTCGAAGGGAAATTATTCGCAGATGAATTAATAATGAAAATAGTTGAATTAGTAAATGCAACGAGGCACCTTGACTTGTCAGGTATTTAATAATTCCTTTAATTCAGTGAACTGATTTTCCAGAACATTTACCGCATCACAATCTATATTAATATATACGATCCCATCCATTGCAATTAGGGATTATTTCCGTGTCGCCTAATCCTCATGGACCTGGAGAGCCGAAGAGAGGCATCATGGGAACTGCTGCTGAGGAGTGTGTGTGTGTGGGGGGGGGGGGGGACTCCGTAAACTCGTTGTAAACCACATGTGAAGGCCGTTCTGCCTCCTCGTCCAGTTTCCCTGAAGCTCCAGAGGAAACCGTAGTGACTCAGGTCCTGAGTGAAACATGGAGGATGACTCATTGCATGAGGGTTGTTGTTGTTGTTGTTGTTGTTGATTGTAGGCGTGGATATTGTCATTTTTACAGACGGGATCCTTGATATTTGAACGGTGCATTTTTAAGGAATATGCCTGATGTCATGTTTTGGGGGGAAAGGAGCTCTCTTCTTCACACAGACTTTCTCCGGCTCCCGCGGCTACAGAGGAGTCCATTAAAAACCTCAACTGTTCTGAGTGCTATTAATATTGCAGTCCTCAATTTCTGAATGAGTGATGAGGGAATTGAGGCTGACCCAGATGAGTCTATGAATGAGTGATGGCGGGTTGATTGATGGGCTCCTGCAACGGAACCAGACATCCAGAGCGAAAGAGGGACTTTTAATCCGTTCTTCCAGGAAGAGTCCCACGGATTTAGCCTGAAAGAGAGAGAAATGTCACCCGGTCACACACACTGACTTCAACTCACACACCTGCGAGGCAAACGCACACACACACACACACACACACACACACACACACACAAGGTGGCACATTGACTATTCAAGCATTCAGATGTTTGGAACAGATGTGTCTTCATCTGCCTTTCTTTAGATGATGTGTCATTGTAAACTGAATGTCTCGAGGGACTGTTCGTTGGACGATCCAGGATTATTTTTCCTTTTAACCCCCGTATGGATCAATGAATTGAGAAAATAACCGTCAGATTGAGCCAAAAAGAAGATAATTCGGTAACACGATTCATATAAGAGAATTTAGAAATGTATGTCATACTTCACAAACCAGCAATTGTTATATGAAGTATTAATTACACATTTTGAGACTCCAGACCAGAAGATAAAGCTTTTATTTTATAGCGGGCCATTTTTTTAAGGAGTTTGAACCACCACACATTTAACCCTTGTGTTGCCTTAGGGTCATTTTGACCCGAATCAATATTACACCCTCCCCCCGCCTTAGGATTAATTTGACCCCATTCAATGTTTAATGTCGGTGTTCTTTCGGTAGTCAACAAACAAACATAAAGTGCCTCACACTTAAACTTGGAAAACAATATCCATCCATCCATCCATTATCAATACCGCTTATCCTCATTAGGGTCGCGGGGGCGCTGGAGCCGATCCCAGCTGACACAGGGCGAAGGCAGGGGACACCCTGGACAGGCCGCCAGTCCATCGAGGGCACATATAGAGACATACAACCACTCACTCTCACATTCACACCTTTGGGCAATTTAGAGATCAATTAACCTGACGGCATGTCTTTGGACTGTGGGAGGAAGCCGGAGAACCCGGAGGGAACCCACGCTGCCACGGGGAGAACATGCAAACTCCACACAGAAGGACCGCCCCGACCGGGAATTGAACCCACGGCCCTCTTGCTGTGAGGCGACAGTGCTAGCCACTACACCACCGTGCAGCCCCGGAAAACAATATTAATTCTAATAATTTTCTGGAGGTTTTAATTGCTGGCGTCAAATTGAACCCAAAGGGTAAAATATGTTAGTAAATATAAAGGTAACAGGAGGGTGAAACATTGATTCGGGTCAAAATGACCCTAAGGCAACACAAGGGTTAAGAGACTGTCAGTCAGATGTGACAAATCCACATAGAGCACAGAAAAATACATTTATATAAACTAAAACATGCATTTATATAAGCTGAAACATGCATTTATATAAACTGAAATATACATTTATATCAGCTGAAAAATACATTTATATAAACTGAAACATGCATTTATATAACCTGAAACATACATTTATATAAACTGAAACATACATTTATATAAACTGAAACATGCATTTATATAACCTGAAACATACATTTATATAAACTGAAATATACATTTATATAAATTGAAACATACATTTATATAAACTGAAACATGCATTTATATAACCTGAAACATACATTTATATAAACTGAAATATACATTTATATAAACTGAAACATACATTTATATAAACTGAAATATACATTTATATAAACTGAAACATGCATTTATATAAACTGAAAAATACATTTATATAAACTGAAACATACATTTATATAAACTGAAACATACATTTATATAAACTGAAATATACATTTAGATCAGCTGAACAATACATTTATATAAACTGAAACATACATTTATATAAACTGAAACTTATCGAGGTTTGACAGGCTTCATTCCTCCCTCATCTAAAACATCTTCTTTGTATATTCTCTTTAAGCCAATTGGTTCGCACACATGAGCTCACTCAGATCTCCAAGGGACAGAAGAAGAGAGTGTAGGTGGAAAGCGTGATTAATAAACAGGCTATATGTTTTATTGGCATGTGGACGGAGAGAGAGACGAATAACAGCAGCGACGGTCATCTAACAGAGAGAATTGAGAATAAGTGACTCAATCAAAACCAACACATGTGGCAGCTGTGCGGTGCCGAGACCTCTTTGAGGTCACGCTCGTTAGAAACTGGTTTCGCTTTTTCAACTGCAGCGAAGTTTCATTATGAAACAAACCGACTCTGGTTTACAGCAGATTTCCCCTAAAGAAGGAAAAGCTAATAATTAAATGACTCTTTATTTGTTCCCTGTGTGAGTTATGAATATGTTTTGAGGTTTATTGAGGAGGATTTGATTTGTTTTCACTTTATTTTTAAATTGAATATTCGCTGCTGTCGCTTCAGACTGATGTGTTTTTTTATTGCCGTGTGTTTTCATATTACTTAGACTAAATCATTTGATGAAAATACAAATAATTAGGTGCACCAATTTCCCCAACAATTATAGCAATGAGTCGTGTGTGTGTGTGTGTGTGTGTGTGTGTGTGTGTGTGTGTGTGTGTGTGTGTGTGTGTGTGTGTGTGTGTGTGTGTGTGTGTGTGTGTGTGTGTGTGTGGTTAAAAACACACGTGATCAATTATTCCTGTGCCTTTTTAGCACTCAATCTACTGCAGTGGAATCACTGGTTCGATCCCACTCCGTCAAATGGGAACAATTTCCTCCGAACCACCTGTGAAGGTAAATTATGTATAATGTGTTTATTAGTGATCTTTAGAGGAGCCGGTATAGGTGGATTGGACCTTTTAGCCAGGCCTTATTCTCACACACACACACACACACACACACAGACGTGACGATGGTGTCGACCTTCTCATCCGACTTGTCGCAATAAAATCAAATAATAACTTTGACCAAAATGTTTACCCATTCCCTTTTTTTTTTTTTTTAATACACAATCAGCCTCAATTTTTTATTGCCTTCTGCTGTGTGTGTGTGGGGGGGGGGGCCTTCGGAGTCTGACACCCACACAGGAAACGGCAAATAACAAAACACAAACTCAAACAAAGCACCGCTCTGTATTTGCTAAAAGTTTTCAGAGGACATTGTGCCAACTGTGGCTTTGAGGTGCATTGTGTGTGTGGGGGGCATGTGCCTGCTGTCTGCCTTTGTATTTTTTCTCAAAAAATAAAGAACATTGTTTTTCTTCTGGTGTTTATTTCTTTGAGAGAAGGAACGTAGATGGCTGTTAAATGTGGAGGGGGCGGCGGTGCTTCCTGTCGAGGGGGAGGAAGGCAAGAAGGTGGGGTGACACTTCCACACAGCACACCTGTGGCTGGGTGGAGCATTATGGCCGGTGCAGGTCGACGTTGCTGCGCGTGGATTTATGGTCTAAAGGTTCCTGGCTGAAGCCTCCCGTGAATCATCGAGCGGCACCGACTCCTTTTCATACGCTCACTTCCTCCTCCGCTTTTCCTCTCTACATCCTTTTTTGTGTGTGTTCCACCCTTCCCCTGGTTCCTCTTTGGCTGCCTTCCTCCCCCTCTAAATGATCTCTCTGTGTGTCAAGGGAGGGTGTGTGTGGGGGGGGGCTTCAGGTAGGAGGTGAATCCTCAAGTGTGTACGTCTCTTATCCTGGGACCTAATTAAGCTAATGTTATTTTCATAGAAAGCTCCCATTTCGTTCCGTCGTCTCTTAATAGATGACACACATTCTGATGTGAAGCATTTGAATTATGTTTGTTTTGTGCATTTTAACTTGCGTTTCATCTCCCGCCTCCATGTTTATTTGTCAACAGCGATAATCGGCGTATAAACAGTTTGTGATTGATAACGCGTTATAATATTGCGGCAATCAAATCTATTGATTGACACGCCGACAAATCCTCACCGGAGGAAAAAACATGAACACACGTACAAATGATTTGCATGCAGGTTTGAATAAGGAAATATGGGTTATCAACATATATTTATAAAGAATAAATATGTTATGTTTCACACAAGATGAATACAACAACCGTACATTATGTAATTATACAATTACAAATGTTATACAATGGTTCATTATTCATACTGAAGTTACAGAAGCTTTATTAGGAGTAATAATTGGCACGATAGAGTTCTAACCCATTTAATTATGTATATATATTGAATGTATATTCTCAATAAAAGACGTTGAAATAAAGAACATTTGTTTGATGGATTGGAACTTTATTTTAAATGTTGGATGTGCAACAAGTGAGAATATTTAGATTGTTATACACTGCAAATATAAATCTCTCTATAGGTTTTATTAAGCATGTACAATCGGACATCTCATGCAGACAGAAATTATCACGACTTACACACTGCTATGATAATATTCAGTGTGTGTGTGTGTGTGTGTGTCTAGAGAGGACGGAGGGTCATGTGTGTTTTTCTCTGTGACTGACTCACCCTCACATCCCTGATCTGAACTATTAAAAGCGTGGCTGTCCTGAGGCATGAAGGATATGATGGCTGATCTTCACCCCTAAGCAGCTCTCCCTTCTCCGCTCACTCCTCTCACTCCTCGCCCAGGGCGTCCCCGACCTCGACCGTCTTATTTTATTTTATGTCTTTTTTTTGCGGTGCATCCGATCTCTTTTATCTCCGCTGTCTGTTTTTTTTATTTACGAAGGACAGTGAGGAGGAGGAGGAGGAGGGCAGAGGAAGGGGGGGGAGAGGGGGTGGGAGGGTATAGTTGGTGGAGGTTATTCTGCTCTCGTGGGTCTGTTAGTGAGCATAGACCCATGCAGCTGCGCCAATTAGCCCTGCTATGTCTACACACACACCACACACGCACACACACACACTCAACTGACTACACACAGCCTTTTAAGAGTGTATATGTTTCTTTCAGATTTGCATGTTTACTTATTTCTGCATGTGTGCTTTGGCATGCAAACACATCAATTGCATAGTGTCTACACCCCCTGTGTGTATGCATATATATATATATATATTTATAGATATATACATATGTAAAAAAAATATATAAATACATATATTTAATATATATATATATACATATATAATTATATAAATAATTATATATATAATTTTTAAAAATATATATATATATATATATATGTATGTGTGTTTGACAGCCAGCAATGATGCCAGGCTTGAGGCGAGCTCCCTCTCATGCCGCTGTCACATTGAATCAGCCAGGCAGCGGCACCCAGCCGAGGGAATGACACTGCACTTGTGCTCCGGGAGAGACGAGATACACTGGTGCTGGTTTTAGCTTCAGCTGTGGTTTTGACTTATTGTGGTGGTGTTGTTGCACGTCATTAGACTACACATGTTAGTCATGGTGTTGCTTTTTTCTCTCCCTTAGAGACCCTGGAAACCTATTGTCCCCATGACGTACTGTGGCTCATGTGGTCTCACATGTAGACACTCATTGCCATCAAGTTAAAGCAGTTTTGATTTCTTCACACAAGAGATCTCTGATTTTCTGTTGTTGTTGTTTTGTGTGTGTGTGTGTGTGTGTGTGTAGTCGAGTTGTAAAAGGTGATGTTCACATATCTCAGTGCACCATGGATGTGTGCTCACGCTGACAAGGCCACGTGCAGCCAGTGTTTTCAGTCCATGGGCCTTTCTAAAAATCCAGAATTCACATTTCATACTGGGCTCAAGCGCAGTGCACTAACGTGGTAAAATACCACAATCGGTCTCGTTGACAACGATCGGACGCTCTTACTGTCCTAGCAATAAAAAGATCCTTATTGAGATGCATGACCTTTAGAAACTAAAAGAAACCCTCTTGTCCCCAGCAGGGTGTTGAGACGCGTATCGAGAGCTTCCTGTTTAACGCTCAGGATTGTTGAAGCTTTTCAAATTCACACCTCGTCTCTCTGTTGTTTTGAGACTTTGTTTTTTTGTAAAATGGAAAATTGACAATTCACAGGTTTTTTTTTTACGGGACGATTATGTGTTGGGACTATTTTTTTCACAGGCAACCTGTAATTTTGGAGTCTCCTCTGGTTGCCTGGCAACTGCTCCGAACCAAATAGTCTGGCACCCACAGTAAAAAAGCAAATCTTTTTTTAATTCATTTTTTTTACAAATTAAACCAACAAGATAGAAATTGTTAATTAGTGAGCTTTAGTTGTGCCGGTTTGGTGGATGTTTATTTTGCCGTGTTGTTTTCCTTTGATATCAAATGTTGTTTGAATCCTGAGAACTTTATATTACATTTTAATCCAGATCTCAAAGTTGCCAAAAAAAAAACCAAATGTGACGGGAAGAGTTGCAGATAAATGTGTTTATCGTGATGCGCAACACACACTCTACCCTACATTTATAAAAATAGATCGACATTTTTGGGAAACAAGCTTATTCTCTTTCTTGCCGAGAGCAATGATACAACTCTTGATATAATATACAACTAGCAGCTGGTTAGCTTAGCATGAAGACTGGAAATGGGGGAATCTGTCCAAAGATATAAAATGTTAATTGCTTCCTGTTAGCTGTTGCTCCATTTTACCAAAAAAATCCTAAAGATCTTTTATTTTAAATTCTAGCCCAGATTCTAAAAAGGTTTCGACGTGTGCTTTCATTTCATTTCATGTGCCATGAAAACACAGTGTCCTAAAATCATTGATATTACACTCAATTTAAGTAAAACTTAATTTGGCTTCAATGAAAAGAAGCAAGATGCAGATGCCGGAGTGTTTTCCGGCCGTCATTCGAGTTGGTTGAGGAGATATTTTGGCGCCTTGAAGCTTCCTCGGTCGGACGCAGTCGGGCTTCGATGAGTCCAGAGAAAAAAACACTTCAAATCACAAACATTTCATTTCACCATTATTCAATTAAATAAGCACACCAAGAGCTAATGCACACATTGAAAGTGAAGAAAAATCCCAAAACATATTACACTACCAATTACTTTAATGCCTCGATTATACAGGAAATAAATCCTTTTCAGCAATCCAAATTCTAAAAGCGTCAAAGGAAGACGAGACATTACATCAGTTGTACAAAATCTTCTGCAAGTAGTTACTCCTGTTTAGCCAAAGAGAATTTTTTTTTTAAAAGAGGGTAAAAATCAACCAAAATCGTATTCGTAAAAGAGGAAATCCCTTCTCCAGAGTCCAGAGAAGAGTTAAAAGTAAGGTGAAATAATTTTATAACGGAAATAGGTCGTATAGCCAAACTGGCGTGTGTGTGTGTGTGTGTGTGTGTGTGTGTGTGTGTGTGTGTGTTGTATGTATACAGCACAGTGGGTCTGAGAAGACCCAGTACTCAGTATTTGTTGTGTCCACCTGGTCCCTGCTCCGGCTCTGTTTGGGGGTAAGCAGCAGCAGCATCATCATCATCATCATCTCTGCCCTGATCACCTGGTGACAAGGTCACTTCCAGGTTAATGGGTTGCACTGTGGGAGCCGATCACGGGAGCGCAAGTGTTACATACCGTCATGTGCTATCGCTTTTTTCCTTCTCAAGCAGCTTGACCCACTTCTTCTGATATGATCCCAGATGTAACCGAGGCAGTTCAGGTTAAGCGGGCGGCCTCAGGCAAGGACGCGAGCGAAGGCGGGAGGACAGTGGAGCGCTTCTTACTCTCATTACTGCCGGGGCTCGGAGTATCAACAGTGTGTGTGTGTGTGTGTGTGTGTGTGTGTGTGTGTGTGTCAATTCAGAGACCACATTTTTTTATTCAGAAAAGCAACTATCCGTTATCGTGTTGTACGATATTTAGCGGTTTCCTTTTTGAAGCGGTGATATTTTATTAGGAACAAGGTTTTTTTTTTTGGTGCACATTTCTCAGGCAGTGTTCTAATTACTTAAAACACGAGGGAGGAGGTCTATTTTAAGGCAACAGAGCTGATAATTGCACTTGAGGAGGAGGAGGAGGAGGAGGCCGATCCCTTAATCGGATTTTTTGTAATGTTTGGATATAAAGAAAAGGAAATAGAACTTGGACTCACAACTTTGAGTCTCCGGTCTCCGGTTACTGTTGTTGTTTAAATGACACTTAATGGATCAGATCTCACACACAGTCACATATTAAATTATTAATCCGATTTTGCAAACGTTGTCATTGGATATTCAGACAATGATATGGATGTGTGTCATTTTATTTTATTCTTCTCTATCCTACTCGATTTATTTTCGGCATGTTTTTTTTTTTGTGGCACATATACTGTAACTGTACAAACAGCATGAATAGAAAACCCAAATAAACTGCATCTCCAATCAGGTGTCACCCAAGATATGAAAATACAAATGTAACCATTTAAAAGTAACACGTGTCTTTTAAGTCGTTCATATTTGTTGTCACCGTGACATCTTAACCCTCCTGTTACCTTAGGGTCAATTTGACCCCATTCAATGTTTAACCCTCCTCTTACCTTTATATTTACTGACATATTTTACCCTTGGGGTCAATTTGACCCCAGCAATTAAAACCTCCAGAAAATTATTAGAATTAATATTGTTTTCCAAGTTTAAGTGTGAGGTACTTTATGTTTGTTTGTTGACTACCTAAATAGCCCTTTAAATATATAAAAAAGTTGATATTTCTTATATGTTTGACACAGTGAAAAACAGCCTGGGGTCAAATTGACCCGAAGGAACACCGACATTAAACATTGAATGGGGTCAAATTGACCCTAAAGGTAACAGGAGGGTTAAGTTCTGGTTTTGCACAAAACAAGATGAAGATTGTCATCACCAGTTTTATTTTGGGGTTTTATGAGAGTGAAAGTTTAAAGAAAGCACTAAAAGATGACGAGAGAGAAAGTGGCCGGAGTGTGTATTTATATATAAACACACAAAGAATGCTGCCTCCCAGCTTCGGTCCTCTTGTGTGTGCGGTTGTGTATCTGTGCACACACCAGACGATGACTCTGGGTAACGATCACTTATGCTTTTATAACGTCTCACACGTTCTCAGTGCGTCGCTAAAATGTGACCAACTGTCCAAAAGATAGAAGCTGTTCAGTTCATGATCAAAGTAAACCAGCAAATATTCACATTCGAGCGAGATGATGAAACGACGGGCCGCTGATTAACTTCCTGTTCCTCCGCTGATCGGTGATCGATCCTCCGTCTGATCCCTCCCTCTCTCACCTCTCCTCCTGCAGGCTCTCCCAGCAGTACGTCTACCCTCAGGCCTTCCTGCAGCCCAGCCTGATGCTGCAGCCCCAGCTCAGCCCCGCCTCCCCTTACCTGGACTACAGCTCCGCCTACAGCCACTACGCCCCCGCGGGCCTGGAGCAGTACCCCTACGCCCCGTCGCCCTCCGCCGGCTACCTCGGCTACAGCTTCTCCCCCGGCGCGCCGGCGTCCCCGACCCCTCCGGCCGCCCTCCACCCTCCCCTGGCTGCGCTCGCCGCCATGTCCGCCGCCCCGCAGGCCTTCCTCCACTACCCCCTGCACCAGCCCGACCGCATGCAGTGACCCCCCCCCCCCCCCCCCGAACTGACTGTTGACCTGTGACATCATCAGGACTGGTTAACCCAGGGAGAGAGTGATGCAATCAAAAGGGCTTTTAGAAAGCACTCTCATTCCTGTTTTTTTAAATATATATATATATAAATATATATATATATATAATATTGTTGTTGTAATATGTGATGGAAATGTTCTCCCGCTACAGTCATCAGCACTCGATCTGAATGTTTTTTTTTCCACACACGTGGCAGACGACTGGTAATCTGCTGGATGTTTCTGCGTGACCACGGGTCCGGAGGTCGGAGGCAGAGGCCGACTGCTGGAGGGCGAGTGCAGGTAAAGGCGGCGGGAAGCGGGTCGCGTTGGAGACGCCGCCGCCGCCGCTGCAGTTTCTCCAAAAGGCACTGAACTGAACGCCGGATGTTAGCCAGGCCGAGAGCCAGTTCCTCTTTCGGAAACAAAAGCCCAATTACCTCCTCTACAAGGTTACCTTTCTGTCTATGGCCTTAGAGATCTCTCTCTCTCTCTCTCCCTCTCTTAGTTTGTGTTTGTCATTTTTATTAGTCTCTCATCTCGAATGAACAAAAAATGTTCATCGTGCGCCCCCTTTTTTTGGTTTGTTACTTTAATCTGCCGCGGGCGAGTCATCACACGGTGATAATCACAGTTTAACAGAATATGCAATGACGATGATGAAGGGCAAGCATGAAGGTAGACGCAACGCACACTGGTGTTTTGTATTTTGTATCGCTGCTGCTTGAGCATTACTGAGACCAAGACTTAGTTAACACTTAAAACACAATAGTCATCACATTAAATGCAGCGGCTTATTAGGCTAATTACAAAAAAACAACCTGTAACCTTTTGGAGCAAGAGTGTGTGGATGGTTGAATACTTCAAGTACAAAGTCGTCAATACATATCAAGTACATGTGTTTGGATGTAGGTGGTGTGTTCCTGAATATGTGTGAGTGTATATATATGGTGCCTGTTTGTTTGTGTGAGAGAAATAGAGCGATGCCGTCTTCTTCTTCTTCTTCTTCTTGGCCTTCTTTTGTTTGGCCTTCTTCTCCTCCTTTTTCTTCTTTTTCTTCTTCTTCTTCTTCTGCAGAATACAGACGGATGCTTCAGCCAAGAGTCTCGCGCCGCCACCTTTTTTGTTTTGTAAAGTTGTAAACCAAGCCATACGTCACATTTAAAACAAATATGCAAAATAAAAGGAATATTTCTAAAAATAAGATGGGGTTATTTTCGGGGAGCGTTGTGAAAATTACGAAACCCGGGGAGTCCGTGAGTCATAGCAAACCTTTGCCTGAGTCATTGAGCTATCAAGCTGAGGCTATGACCTTTGTTGACCTACCACACTATACATACAGAATATAATGTACGACATGGACATACTATATCAGGGGTGGCCAACCCGCGGCTCGCGAGCCTCATGCGGCTCTTTGCCTGGTGTCATGCGGCTCTTACGTTCATATCTAAGTTTGTGTTTTTTTGTATGTGCGTGTTCGCTTCGCTTGAGTTCAATACGGTATTTTTCGTCAAACGCGCATGCGTGAGATGAAAAAAACGCAAAGTTTCCCAGTAGGGCAGGGGTCGCAAACTCGTGGGCCAAACGCGGAAAGACCACATCCGAATGTCGAGCGGGCCGTTCTACGGTGGGTTACGCGGATGAAAGTGTCCGAAAATCAAACACTGCACTTACGCCATGAACGCCGCATTATGGGCAGCTGGATGTCCCGCACTTTGGCTAAAGTAGTTTACGGTGACGCTTTCTCCAGCCGCCCTCAATTCAGCGGACACGTAAGAGCAGCGTTGCGGGAGAACCGCATCCGAATGTCGAACACTCTCTTCGGCTAAAGTGGTTTATTGGTGGGCGTTTGATTACTCCAGCCCCCCATAATGCGGCGTTCATGGCGCAAGTGCACCGTTCGATTTTCGGACACCTGTTCTGATTGACACCATGTGAAGGAATTGCTTCGAGTGGCAACAACGGAATTAAGCCAGATTTGAAGAGGATTGTTCAAGGCAAGGAATCCCATAAGTCCCACTAAGCAACATGCATAGTAAAAGAAAAACGCTATTGTAAATTATTCTATTTTTGTTTGTGGACTTGGTTGAACTGAGATAATGTGTGTTTGTGTGTGTGTGTGTGTGTGTGAGTGTGTGTGAGACAGTGCACACAATGTTCATTGTTGAACATGACAGACCTGTTGTCTTAGTACTGTAGGAGTCCATTTCTGTCATTATCATGTTGGTGTGTGACATTTACAATAAATCTGGCTGATCAGAGGTGTGTGTGTGCGTGTGCGCGCGCACACATATGTGTATGATGTGGCTCTTTGCGGTGACACAGTAAAAAATGTGGCTCTTAGTCTCTGACTGGTTGGCCACCCCTGTACTATACTATCACTTCCATGACATGCTATATGACTTTTTGTTGATTTTTTTTCTTTTTTTTGGCAAGGAATAATGTAGCAATTTATAGTTCATGACATACTATATTATGACTTCTGTTTAAATGTTTTGGCGTGCTATACTAGGACTTTTTTAGGACTTTTGATAACTTTTTAGGACTTGTCCTAACTTGGGTTATGAAGCCCAGGGAGTCCGTGAGTCATAGCAAACCTTTGCCTGAGTCATTGAGCTATCAAGCTGAGGCTATGACCTTTGTTGACCTACCACACTATACATACAGTATATAATTTACTTCATGGATTTACTATACTATCACTTTCATGACATTTTCATGACATACTATCCCTTTTTCTGATTGCTTTTCTTTTTTTTGGCAAGCAATATTCTGGCCATTTATAGTTCATGACATAGTATATTGTGACTTTTGTTTAAATGCTACACTATTACTTTAATTTAATTAATTTAATTTAATTAATAAAAAACTAACAATTTTAATGACATACTATACTATGACATTTTTAAGGCATTTTTACCACACTAGGATACATCTGTCTCTCTCCACCTGCTATTAAACTTCTATAATAAGGCCCGTCACATTATATAGTCATGTTATTACCGAATCTATCTGGCTCTCAGCTTATTGAAGATGTCAATATTTAGAAACAGTATGGCTCATTGAAATCTTTTTCTTATAGTGTTTATGCAACAATGGAACTGTGTGGCACGGAGGAACGAGGCGTTGGCTACACAGACAATGTAGAACATATACAACCCTTCCTTTATCCCTATATATACGTATATATCCTAAAGGTTATCTAACGTGTTACAACTTTGATTTTCTCAAAGCACACTGAACTATTGAGCATTTATTTTTCATTTTTGGTCCAATTGAATTTTGTCCAATTCAAATATGTAATGTGAGTCTGATATCGGCTCTTTTCGTCCTCTACTGGCCATACATATGTACTGCAGCACACATTTTCCTCCATGCCCATGCAACCTCACTATTATGGAGGACTCAAAATGACTTATGTATAAATAAATTAATGCATGAATAAATATAGGAATAAATAAATAAATGCATAAATAAATGTATAAATAAATAAATTCTTAAATAAATGTATAAATAAATAAATGTATAAATAAATAAATAAATATAGGAATTAATAAATATAAGTTATAAATCAACAGGACATCATTAAATAAATATATCTCTACATTTCTGTATCTGTTCATTTATTTATTTCTCTATTTACGTTTCCACACGTATTTCTTCATTTTTTTATGTGTGACATTTACGTGTCCGTATATTCAAATGAGCTGGGGCGGTCCGAACCTCTGTCTAAAGCATGATTGGTCACAGGAGTGTGATGCACCTGGTGTGTTATGCTCTACTATTTCTGCCTGGCACATGAAGCTGAAGTTGGCTCGCTCAGCTAACCGTTAGCAGAAGTTAGCCTAGACAGCTTTTTGACTTCAGCCGTTTATCATTTCCAAGTACACTGAGTACAGACTCGTGTTTTCTTGGAGTCTGGTCTTGGGAGTCCAGACTCTCGAGGACGCAGGACGGTCTTTCTGGTCTTGTGACGTCACCACATCAACTATTCGCAGAACTCAAAAAGTATTGAACCGAATCGCATGAAATTTGGTGGGATGATTGGTTATTATCCGGGGACCAGTTGATTAGATTTTGGGATCGATCGGGTCAAAGGTCAAGGTCAAAGGTCATGAACATGTCAAAATCTTCTTGAATCGCATGAAATTTGGTGGGATGATTGGTTATTATCCGGGGACCGTTTGATTAGATTTTGGGATCAATCGGGTCAAAGGTCAAGGTCAAGGTCATGGAAAGGTCAAAATCTTTTTTTTACCATAGCACGATACATTTTTGTCCAATTGGCATGCAACTAATGCCAAAATGTTCATAATTCAATGCCCAATCTTGTGATATGCGAAGGTATGCGCGAGTGCCCATTCTAGTTTATTCTTGTATTTATTCATGCATTTATTTATTTATACTTAAGTCATTTTAAGTCCTCCATACAACCTCACTATGGGCGAAATTTAAAAGGAACAAAAATGAAACGAAGAATATATCAAGTCTTTTTATGTTTATTATCATTGAAATGTTTATTGACACGCCTTGTGCTCCCAGTGAGGATAAAATAATAAAAGAAGACTCGATGTAAAGCTTGAACAGCTGATCTGCAGTGAACAAAGTCTGGGAAACAACATTTCCTTTGGATTGCGCTGGTTCAGAACAAAACAAAAAGAAGCAGATGGTTTATGTAAAAATGAATATCATAGCAAATAACCAGGAGACATACCAGGTCTTAAAAACTGATGACAAAATGAGCACAGCTGTTGGTACGAAACAGGAGAGGGGTAATGGAAAAGAAACAAAATAAAAAGTAGTGTATCTGCAATCTTGATCTCTCACACACACACACACACACATAAACACGTATGCACACTAACTTGTAAACACACTCTGGTCACAAGCAGGCACACACACATGCACACACAAACCCACGGGTAAAATGTAGTGATGGAAAATAGTGAAACCTTGGTAAAATGTAATTGTATCATACATCCACGTCTTGTGTCTGAAGTGCAGAAAACAAAAGGAACTTAAAAAATAAATAAAATGGAGATAAATTCAGATGAATATTGAAAAGCATGCCCATCTTCACTGGTCTAACCCAACTTGAAACGACCACAAACCCAGAGTATTGCCCTCTCTACCCCCACCCCCACCCCTTCATCCACCCTCGCCCTCACTATGCCCTCTCGCCATTCTCATATCAGACCCACATCCCCGCCTCACCCTCATCCTGCCCTCGCCCCCCGGACGGGGACGAGGTAGCTGCTGGTTCCGGTTCTGGTCGCCATATATACCAAAAACACAATGTCCAGTTTAGAATACAGAGCGAGGACTCCGGGGGGGTCAAGGAGTGTCATTTTGTGTTGAGGTTGAAGGTTTGTGTCGTTTTTATTTTTATTACAGCGGCATTGGAAAACAAATCGTATCACGGGTTAGTATTCATGCGATGTTGTGTGAAGGCATGGGGGGTGGGGGAGGTGGGGTTGGCGTAGTAGCTCAGGGCCTCGGCCCTCGTCCCAAGGAGAAGGGGGGGGCAGGTTTATAGGGCTTGCGTCTTGAGCTCGATGGGCTCCACGCGGGCGTCCTGCTGGGCCTCGCTCTCGGGGGGCCGGCTGCCCTTCAGCGTGGCCAGGCGCTCGGACAGACCTCTCATGCGTGGGAAGAGCAAGAAATCGTACAGGATGGCGCCCAACGCGCCTCCCATCATCGGCCCGACCCAGTACACCTGCAGGCGGGAAAGACATCGGTCAACACGGGGTTCAGTCATTACCTTCGCATTGAAAATGCGGAAGGTTATGTTTTGATCGCCGTGTATTAATTTTTTTATTTTTTTATTTGTATACGTGTTATTCGCATAACACAAAAAGTATGAAACCGAATCGCATGAAATTTGGTGGGATGATTGGTTATTATCCGGGGACCATTTGATTAGATTTTGGGATCAATCGGGTCAAAGGTCAAGGCCAAGGTCATGAAAAGGTAAAAATCTTCTTTTTACCATAGCACGGTCAATTTGCATGCAACTAATGCCAAAATGTTCATAATTCAATGCCCAATCTTGTGATATGCGAAGGTATGCGCTCTACCGAGTGCGCCCATTCTAGTTTTATATGTATTTGTTCCAGATTGTTATCTTCAGTTCGACGGCAGCTCTCACCCAGTGGTTGAGGAAGTTCCTGAGGAGCAGAGCGGGGGCAAAGGACCTGGCAGGGTTCATCCCAGCACCGGTGTAGTACATCTAAAACACAAGACGCTTGTTACCTGTTCTTTAAAAAAAAAAAATTTTTAAGTCATTGCTTTTTTATGTCAATGATCTCGTGCCTCACCCCCATGAGATGTCCAATGGTGACGGAGAAGCCGATGGACAGGGCGGCGGATCCCATGCGACCGTTTCTCCTCTCGTCGGTCACGGCGAAGACGCACACCACCAGCTGCATGGTGAGGAACACCTCCACGGTGGTGGCCATCCCCACACTGATGCCCGGCTGCAGCTGGAGACGCACAGGTGGATGAAAGAGTATGAATCTCATAAGACATATACGAATACATTTCTTACACACACGTCACCAGTTGGGTTTTAATAGCTTGAGCTGAACCTGAATTCGTGACACATTCCTCCTCTTACCGTGTTCATCGCCATGTTGCCCCTCATGTTGCCGGGCGTGACCCCGTAAAGGACGGCGGCCCCGGCCACGGCCCCCAGGCACTGGGCGACCATGTAGAAAACGGCGCGGAAAAGAGACAGCTGCGAGCCGATGAGGTAGGCGAAGGTGACGGCGGGGTTAATGTGGCCGCCGCTGATGTGGCCGACGGACTGGATGAGAGTGGCGGCCGCCAGCCCGAAGCACAGGGCCACGTGAAGGACGTGGTGAGGCCCGGTGGTCCAGCGCAGGGCGGCGCCCATGCCGAAGAATACGAAGAACATGGTCCCGAAGAACTCCGCGAAGACCGCCCGCCAAAAATTCATGGACCGGAACTCCCACATGGTGACCGATCACTTTGGGATCCCCACCGGACGAAGAAGACTCGTTAAAGAAAAAAATATCTGTCTCTCTTTACCTTTTCAGCCCCGAAAAAGAGCAAAACAAATCGTCCTTTTTGTCGGTCAGCGGACTCGGCCAACTGAAAGAAGGAAGAAAAAAACGCTCGTGATTTCAGAACGCCGACAGACGGATCCGCCCAACGGACCGGGGTTGGTTCGGTCAACTTGCCACCTCCGGCCACCTGTCGCAAAGACACGGGGGTGAGATGCCGAGGGAGCGTGGCTGTGGAGCTCAGTCGTCAGGAGGAGGTGGGCATCGATGCTAAAGGGAGATGTGAAGTAGAGACGGGGATAGACGGAGCGCCCGCTGGACCTTTTAGCCTCTCTGACGAAGCGGAGAGGGCCAGGCAGGGGCTTTATAATACCCCCCCCCCCCCAGGGGCCTCAGGTGACGCCATAATCCCCCTGTAGGGCCAAGGGCGGGCGGGGGGGGGGGGCGGCGGCATTGCTGGTCATCCTAAATCAAACAAACGTAACCCCTCTGTCGCCCCCCAGAACGAGGCCAAAAGAGAGGCAGGGTGTCCCAGAAGAGGAACAGATAAAGCGGGAATGGAGTGGAAATCTATGAGAGACATTTAGCGGTAGAGTTTTTTAGCTGAAGAGTATGGAGGACTCAAAATGACTTTAGTATA
Source organism: Pseudoliparis swirei (assembly GCF_029220125.1). Lineage (NCBI taxonomy): Eukaryota > Metazoa > Chordata > Actinopteri > Perciformes > Liparidae > Pseudoliparis > Pseudoliparis swirei. The sequence goes on along the minus strand of NC_079396.1, from coordinate 22,989,576 downwards.
AATAAATAAATAAATAAATGCATGAATAAATATGGGAATAAATAAATAAATGCTTAAATAAATGTATAAATAAATAAATGCTTAAATAAATGTATAAATAAATACAGGAATGAATATATATATAGTTATAAATCAACAGGACATCATTAAATAAATATATTTCTACATTTCTGTATTTCTTCATTTATTTATTTCTCTATTTATGTGTCCACACGTATTTCTTCATTTATTTATGTGTGACATTTACGTGTCCGTATATTCAAATGAGCTGGGCGGTCCGAACCTCTGTCTAAAGCATGATTGGTCACAGGAGTGTGATGCATCTGGTGTGTTGTGCTCTACTACTTCTGCCTGGCACATGAAGCTGAAGTTGGCTCGCTCAGCTAACCGTTAGCAGAAGTTAGCCTAGACAGCTTTTTGAGTTCAGCCGTTTATCAATTCCAAGTACACTGAGTACAGACTCGTGTTTTCTTGGAGTCTGGTCTTGTGAGTCTGGTCTTGGGAGTCCAGACTCTCGAGGACGCAGGACGGTCTTTCTGGTCTTGTGACGTCACCACATCAACTGTTCTTGTTCATGAATTTACTCTAATTATTCACTGTAAAATACTTTACAGTGGAGTAGAATGTGTTGCGGTGTTCACTGTCGCCTACAGTAGCCTGGTACTTGTTCCCGAATAAACGGTAATAACTATAAAACGTCTCGTAGCTTTCCATCCTGACCCAGGGTCGCTACAATGTGAAGTTATTAATCTCAGTCAAATTGATGTAACGTTATCTTTTAATAAATAATAAACTCGTTGTGCTCTTTAGATCCTCCAAAACCTAATTATATCTCATGTTTAGCCGCTACGGAGACGTCAGAGCCAGCGGAGCATTTAAAAAAGTCCTGCCGAGATCGGGCTGCTCTCAGAGGTCCCGCGAGCAGGACCTCAAATCAACGTCGCATATCCTTATTAGGCTAAATCTCGATAAACCGACCACAGATTTGATGCTTAAACTACTAACTTCTCGACTGAAAACATCCTTAAATTACATTCCGTGACTCAACAACAGTAGTATTTAGAATGTACAGACACGAATGCATAATAAACGCTGTTCGTTTACAGGTCCAAGTGCTAGGGATCGATTACTTCCGTCTTGCTCCCTGACTTGACCAATCCTGTTCAACAATGAGGTTCGGACCGCCCAGCTCATTTGAATATACGGACACGTAAATGTCACACATAAATAAATGAAGAAATACGTGTGGACACATAAATAGAGATATAAATAAATGAAGAAATACAGAAATGTAGAAATATATTTATTTAATGATGTCCTGTTGATTTATAACTTATATTTATTCATTCCTGTATTTATTTATACATTTATTTAAGCATTTATTTATTTATTTAAGCATTTATTTATTCATTCCTACATTTATTCATGCGTTTATTTATTTATTTATTTATACTTAAGTCATTTTGAGTCCTCCATAGAAGAGAGGACAGGAAGTGCTGAAATTATATTCAGGGGGGGGGGGGTGAAGAGCAGCTGGAGCCGAGCGAAGAAAGTTTCCTTCGGGTGCGTACGTGGTCTTGTTGACATTTCATAACTGTCATAATCACACACGCAGACATATACACACGTGCAGATAATACAGTTGGGGGGCCCCCCGGACGGAAGTGCCCAAAGCTAACAGCGCTGAGCTGACCCTGTGGAACCATTGTCCGCGGGCCGCGTGCGGACGAGAGGCGAGGAGAAATACATATTATTAAAGCTAACGCGCAGAAGAAGTCACGGCCGACGAAGCGCTTTCTCACATCACGGTTTCGACATTTATCGCTTCGGTTTTATCGTTCTGGAGGAACATCCCGCCACCAAGGCGTCGCCTTTGAGAGGAGTTCAAATGGCCGCCGGTCGGTGCAGAAGGCCGGTGGCCGCGGACAGGAAGCTGAACTTGACGGAGACGTGAGAGGACAAAGCGAAGCCCCGACCGGGTGGAAAAACACCGAGCCGCGCGCCGTGGACCGAGAGTGATTCACACAATACGCCAGATTCTGTCTTCTGTTGTGACAAAGGCTTCTAGGAGGCGCTCGGCAGAGGTGTGTGTGTGTGTGTGTGTGTGTGTGTGTGTGTGTGTGTGTGTGTGTGTGTGTGTGTGTGTGTGTGTGTGTGTGTGTGTGTGTGTGTGTGTGTGTGTGTGTGTGTGTGTGTGTGTGTGTGTGTGTGTGTGTGTGTGTGTGTGTGTTTAGTAGGACGACGTTTCGACCAAAGCCGTGAAATTTCTGTGTGTGTGCGCGCACGTGTGTGCGTGGCGCTGGGGTAAAGTGAAGGCAGGTTGGCAGTGGTGTGTGTGTGTGTGTGGGGGGGGGGGGGGGTAATGAATGCAGAATGCTGCGTGGGCCGTTTTTTGACTCCCTTTTATACATGTTAGAAAGAACACACACAATGCGGCACTTTGGCAGTTACAGCTATTGTGCAGGTTGTGTGTGTGTCTGTGTAAATGGTTTATATATGTGTGTGTCTGTCTGTGTGTGTGTGTGTGTGTGTGTGTTCAAAGTGTACACTGCTATAACGAATGCTAACGTGGTTTATTTTAGACCAGCAGTCAAATCCAGAACGTGCATTGTGCCGTATGTTTTACCTAAATTATGAATACTCAAATTTAAGAAATAAACTTTTTATATAAGATACAATACATACAAATACACAACAAAAACATTCCCTCACTTATTCCAAGTCATTAAAAGAGATGAATATCTCAAAACCAAAATGAAAACCAAAATCTCTTTGCAGGGTTAAATATATTTATTTTTTTCCGGTAAATTTGGTTGAACTGACAACTTTTTAATCACGTCAAACATATTTGAAGACAAGACAAATACAGCAATGACACACGATAGTCATAATAACGGTTTTGTGAGAACAAAAAAGTATTGCACACACCCAAACATGCACACAAACACACACACACAAAGACACACACACACACACAGCGTATTCATTTCATATTACAAAGCTCATTTCCACTGAACATGTTCTTTCTTTCGAACCATTACGGGAAAAAAGGTCTATTTGAGTGTGAATGGGAGGGTCATTGGACCCACAATGCAGTGCGAGGACCTCTTTAGCATTTCAAAGCATTCACAGACGCAGGATGAAACAATGACAAACACAAGGGGGCTTTGGAGAAGGCGTTTCAATGGATCTCCATTATACATTTTAATGATGTGCAAATTTGAAAGTAACAATTTAATCTCAACCATATTGCCTCAACCTTCACTTACTGACTAACGGAGCCGACCGGGACCTCACATGTGACGTGCATCTCCTTTATCGTGCTTTAACAAGGACAAATATTAATTTCAGCCAAAATGTGTCTCCTCCAAGAATAACTCACTGGAATGTGAAGGTTGGCACATTTAGAGCAAAACGCTTCCTTTTGTTTATATTTATAGGCTCCGGAGCCCCGTGTGAACGACACACACATGATGCTTCAAGAACATCAGACATATGTAAACAACGCAAAGTCACCCGAAATGATTACAAATTTAGAAAAGTGAGACTTTTAGAGAAGATACGACTCACAACAAGTCAAATTCATAAGTATAACACTTAATATTAGTGAACTTAGTGAACGGGTCTTAGTTGATGAAGTGTCCTGGTGGCTAATGAAACTTAATGTGGGACAATTACCCCCAAAAAACTAATATTGCAGAATGCAGGTGTGTTTCCATGAGCTGTTTTCTTGTTTGTGGCCCTCAGTTGTTTTCTTGTTTGTTTTTTCTTGTTTGTGGAACCTCAGTTGTTGTCTTATTCGTTGTTGTCTTGTTTGTTTTCCTCAGTTGTTTCTTGTCTGTGGCCCTCAGTTGTTGTCTTATTCGTTGTTGTCTTGTTTGATTTCCTCTCAGTTGTTTTCCTGTCTGTAGCCCTCAGTTGTTTCTTGTCTGTGGCTCTCAGTTGTTGTCTTGTTAGTTGTTGTCTTGTTTGTTTCCCTCTGAGTTGTTTTCCTGTTTGTGGCCCTCAGTTGTTGTCTTATTAGTTGTTGTCTTGTTTGTTTCCCTCTGAGTTGTTTTCCTGTTTGTGGCCCTCAGTTGTTGTCTTATTAGTTGTTGTCTTTTTGTTTTCCTCAGTTGTTTTCCTGTCTGTGGCCCTCAGTTGTTTTCCTCTCAGTTGTTGTCTTGTTTGTTTTCCTCTCAGTTGTTGTCTTGTTGGTTTTCCTCTGAGTTGTTTTCCTGTTTGTGGCCCTCAGTTGTTGTCTTATTAGTTGTTGTCTTGTTTGTTTTCCTCTCAGTTGTTGTGTTGTTTGTTTTCCTCTCAGTTGTTTTCCTGTCTGTGGCCCTCAGTTGTTGTCTTGTTTGTTGTTGTTGTCTTGTTTGTAATTGTCTTGTTTGTTTTCCTCTCAGTTGTTGTCTTGTTTGTTGTTGTCTTGTTTGTTTTCCTCTCAGTTGTTGTCTTGTTTGTTTCCCTCTCAGTTGTTTTGTTTGTTTCCCTCTCAGTTGTTGTCTTGTTTGTTGTTGTCTTGTTTGTTTTCCTCTCAGTTGTTGTCTTGTTTGTTTCCCTCTCAGTTGTTGTCTTGTTTGTTTTCCTCTCAGTTGTTTTGTTTGTTTCCCTCTCAGTTGTTGTCTTGTTTGTTGTTGTCTTGTTTGTTTTCCTCTCAGTTGTTGTCTTGTTTGTTTCCCTCTCAGTTGTTTTGTTTGTTTCCCTCTCAGTTGTTGTCTTGTTTGTTGTTGTCTTGTTTGTTTTCCTCTCAGTTGTTGTCTTGTTTGTTTCCCTCTCAGTTGTTGTCTTGTTTGTTGTTGTTGTCTTGTTTGTAATTGTCTTGTTTGTTTTCCTCTCAGTTGTTATCTTGTTTGTTGTTGTCTTGTTTGTTTTCCTCTCAGTTGTTGTCTTGTTTGTTTCCCTCTCAGTTGTTTTGTTTGTTTCCCTCTCAGTTGTTGTCTTGTTTGTTGTTGTCTTGTTTGTTTTCCTCTCAGTTGTTGTATTGTTTGTTTCCCTCTCAGTTGTTGTCTTGTTTGTTTTCCTCTCAGTTGTTGTCTTGTTGGTTTTCCTCTGAGTTGTTTTCCTGTTTGTGGCCCTCAGTTGTTGTCTTATTAGTTGTTGTCTTGTTTGTTTTCCTCTCAGTTGTTGTGTTGTTTGTTTTCCTCTCAGTTGTTTTCCTGTCTGTGGCCCTCAGTTGTTGTCTTGTTTGTTGTTGTTGTCTTGTTTGTAATTGTCTTGTTTGTTTTCCTCTCAGTTGTTGTCTTGTTTGTTGTTGTCTTGTTTGTTTTCCTCTCAGTTGTTGTCTTGTTTGTTTCCCTCTCAGTTGTTTTGTTTGTTTCCCTCTCAGTTGTTGTCTTGTTTGTTGTTGTCTTGTTTGTTTTCCTCTCAGTTGTTGTCTTGTTTGTTTCCCTCTCAGTTGTTGTCTTGTTTGTTTTCCTCTCAGTTGTTTTGTTTGTTTCCCTCAGTTGTTGTCTTGTTTGTTGTTGTCTTGTTTGTTTTCCTCTCAGTTGTTGTCTTGTTTGTTTCCCTCTCAGTTGTTTTGTTTGTTTCCCTCTCAGTTGTTGTCTTGTTTGTTGTTGTCTTGTTTGTTTTCCTCTCAGTTGTTGTCTTGTTTGTTTCCCTCTCAGTTGTTGTCTTGTTTGTTGTTGTTGTCTTGTTTGTAATTGTCTTGTTTGTTTTCCTCTCAGTTGTTATCTTGTTTGTTGTTGTCTTGTTTGTTTTCCTCTCAGTTGTTGTCTTGTTTGTTTCCCTCTCAGTTGTTTTGTTTGTTTCCCTCTCAGTTGTTGTCTTGTTTGTTGTTGTCTTGTTTGTTTTCCTCTCAGTTGTTGTCTTGTTTGTTTTCCTCTCAGTTGTTGTCTTGTTTGTTTTCCTCTCAGTTGTTGTCTTGTTTGTTTCCCTCTCAGTTGTTTTGTTTGTTTCCCTCTCAGTTGTTGTCTTGTTTGTTGTTGTCTTGTTTGTTTTCCTCTCAGTTGTTGTCTTGTTTGTTTCCCTCTCAGTTGTTGTCTTGTTTGTTTTCCTCTCAGTTGTTGTCTTGTTGGTTTTCCTCTGAGTTGTTTTCCTGTTTGTGGCCCTCAGTTGTTGTCTTATTAGTTGTTGTCTTGTTTGTTTTCCTCTCAGTTGTTGTGTTGTTTGTTTTCCTCTCAGTTGTTTTCCTGTCTGTGGCCCTCAGTTGTTGTCTTGTTTGTTGTTGTTGTCTTGTTTGTAATTGTCTTGTTTGTTTTCCTCTCAGTTGTTGTCTTGTTTGTTGTTGTCTTGTTTGTTTTCCTCTCAGTTGTTGTCTTGTTTGTTTCTCTCAGTTGTTTTGTTTGTTTCCCTCAGTTGTTGTCTTGTTTGTTGTTGTCTTGTTTGTTTTCCTCTCAGTTGTTGTCTTGTTTGTTTCCCTCTCAGTTGTTGTCTTGTTTGTTTTCCTCTCAGTTGTTTTGTTTGTTTCCCTCAGTTGTTGTCTTGTTTGTTGTTGTCTTGTTTGTTTTCCTCTCAGTTGTTGTCTTGTTTGTTTCCCTCTCAGTTGTTTTGTTTGTTTCCCTCTCAGTTGTTGTCTTGTTTGTTGTTGTCTTGTTTGTTTTCCTCTCAGTTGTTGTCTTGTTTGTTTCCCTCTCAGTTGTTGTCTTGTTTGTTGTTGTTGTCTTGTTTGTAATTGTCTTGTTTGTTTTCCTCTCAGTTGTTATCTTGTTTGTTGTTGTCTTGTTTGTTTTCCTCTCAGTTGTTGTCTTGTTTGTTTCCCTCTCAGTTGTTTTGTTTGTTTCCCTCTCAGTTGTTGTCTTGTTTGTTGTTGTCTTGTTTGTTTTCCTCTCAGTTGTTGTCTTGTTTGTTTCCCTCTCAGTTGTTGTCTTGTTTGTTTTCCTCTCAGTTGTTTTGTTTGTTTCCCTCAGTTGTTGTCTTGTTTGTTGTTGTCTTGTTTGTTTTCCTCTCAGTTGTTGTCTTGTTTGTTTCCCTCTCAGTTGTTTTGTTTGTTTCCTCTCAGTTGTTGTCTTGTTTGTTGTTGTCTTGTTTGTTTTCCTCTCAGTTGTTGTCTTGTTTGTTTCCTCTCAGTTGTTGTCTTGTTTGTTGTTGTTGTCTTGTTTGTAATTGTCTTGTTTGTTTTCCTCTCAGTTGTTATCTTGTTTGTTGTTGTCTTGTTTGTTTTCCTCTCAGTTGTTGTCTTGTTTGTTTCTCTCAGTTGTTTTGTTTGTTTCCTCTCACTTGTTGTCTTGTTTGTTGTTGTCTTGTTTGTTTTGCTCTCAGTTGTTGTCTTGTTTGTTTCTCTCAGTTGTTGTCTTGTTTGTTTTCCTCTCAGTTGTTTTGTTTGTTTCCTCTCAGTTGTTGTCTTGTTTGTTGTTGTCTTGTTTGTTTTCCTCTCAGTTGTTGTCTTGTTTGTTTCTCTCAGTTGTTTTGTTTGTTTCTCTCAGTTGTTGTCTTGTTTGTTGTTGTCTTGTTTGTTTTCCTCTCAGTTGTTGTCTTGTTTGTTTCTCTCAGTTGTTGTCTTGTTTGTTGTTGTTGTCTTGTTTGTAATTGTCTTGTTTGTTTTCCTCTCAGTTGTTATCTTGTTTGTTGTTGTCTTGTTTGTTTCCCTCTCAGTTGTTGTCTTGTTTGTTTTCCTCTCAGTTGTTTTGTTTGTTTCCCTCTCAGTTGTTGTCTTGTTTGTTGTTGTCTTGTTTGTTTTCCTCTCAGTTGTTGTCTTGTTTGTTTCCCTCTCAGTTGTTGTCTTGTTTGTTGTTGTTGTCTTGTTTGTAATTGTCTTGTTTGTTTTCCTCTCAGTTGTTATCTTGTTTGTTGTTGTCTTGTTTGTTTTCCTCTCAGTTGTTGTCTTGTTTGTTTCCCTCTCAGTTGTTGTCTTGTTTGTTGGTCTGCTTGGCTCTGGCGTTCTGCGTGACCGTGGACAGAGACGACCCCGTGGCGCTGGCCGCCTCCACGATCTCGATGTCCTTGCAGGTGAGACACGCCACCAGCTTCTGGCGAGAGGCGCTGCGGGCGAACAGGAACTCGTGGGACACGCCGCCCAGCATGGCCCCGAACACGGGGCCGATCCAGTACACCTGCAGGGGGGGAGGGGCCCAACGGAGGGTTCAGGACGAGTGAACCTCTTGGAAGCGCTCGAATATTCACTGAGCTTTACACCTGAGGCAATATTAATGCTAATAATAATAATACAAAAATAATAATTTAGTATGGTATACAAATGTTGCGACAAAATAAATTGTATAGTTGGTCACTAAGCGTGGCATAGGATGAATATGAAAAAAGATAATTTAAAAGTAATTGTATATTATGTCATTGAAAGTAATACAAAAGTAATTATAGTATGCCACATACATGTAATAAATAATGATATAGTATACAAGGTAATCATAGAATGTCATGGTTATCAAATATCATGGTATAGTACACCATGAAGTAGGGTTAACCCTGACATTAAAATGTCATGGAAATATAAAAGATAATGGCATAGCCAGGATATATTATGTCACATAATATTATAAAAAATCAGACTATGCAATGAAAATATTGTAAAAATCCAAAAAACATCATAGTATGGTAAAGATGTCACAAAACTGTCATGATGTCATACACAAAGTCCTAGTATTAGGTAAGTCACAAAATGCCATAAAATCCATAGTAAAAACATGTTATACCAAATTAAAAGTATAGTATTGCAGAGAAATTGTCATAAAATAACATTTAAAAAACATGACACTGTTTTTTTCAGAAAAATAACATGTAAAAAGTCTTCTATGCCAACAAATTATGAAAAAGTAAGAGTAACGAGTTTCTCACAAACTCTTTTTTAAGTTATAAAAAATGTCATAATGCATTTTATTAAGAAATTACAGTTTAGTATGCCATAAAAATGTTGTAACAAGTGATAGTTTAGTATGCCACAAAATATAAATATTAATTTAATATTGCCATAAAAAAGTTATTAAAAATTATTATTAAAAATAGTATCACATAAAACATAATATAACAAATAATATTGTATATAGTGAAACTAAATGCAAAAAAACAAGATTGAAGAATAGTACGCCAAAAAAGAGTCATAAAGATTTCATGTTGTTGAATTTCATGGCATAAAAAAGTCATAGCATAGTACGCCATTTAAATTTGGTATTTCTTTATTAAAGTAATAATGGCACAGGCTAATGTGCAATGAAAATTGGGTTGTATTGTGTCATCAAACTGTCATAACCCCAGAATTAAACAATGGCATATTGTAGTATGACATAAATAGAAAAGTCAGAGTAAACTATGCCATAGAAATTGTAAAAATAAACAAGTCACAGTCGTATTTCAAGTCTTTATGGAGCCTGATCTCTCACCCAGTGGTTTTCCCAGAATCCAGTGACGATGGCTGGACCCAGAGAGCGAGCAGGGTTCATGCTCCCACCGGAGAATCGCGCCTGACAGAAAACAACACACACACACACACAGAAATTAAAAAACATCGATTGTCTTTGTTTTGTTTTTTCCCGCTTTAATCTAATATTTTTGCAGAGGATCTTTCTCGACGTGGTTTGGCTTCCTCTGTGTTACCTGGCTACATCCCAGCACAGATGTTATGGTAGATATACCATAATGTCTCTTATTGTTGCATTCGCATTGTCCCTGACAATGAGTTGGACATGGTTACGGTCGGCTTGTGAAGAACCGGGCCGGTCCCTGCTGTCATCTCTCCATCCATGGAGTTAGTGGTACACTGTGTCATACATGCTTCAGTTAAATAGGTGATATTCAGATCGAATTCCCATTATCTGTATGTGTTTATTTTGTCACCTTTTCCTACACCAGTGAAAAACACCCTGATTAGATGCTGCCATACTTACATACACTCAAGGGTCCAATTAATCTGAATTAATCTTGTGAGATAAAATCCTTGGAAAGTTAAAGTAAATCTGAATGACACAGAAAATTATGCGAAACTGAGGTTTTACAAAAATAAACGTATTTTTCGAAGACAAAATAACGCAAAGAAATCTGTTTTGTTTGTCTTTTTGTTGAATGAAAATAGCCCAGATGACTTCAAATGTTTATTTGTCTACAACTGGTAGTCCAGCCTGGAAGCTCCGCTCACCCCGATGAGCACTCCAGCCGTGTGAGCTAACCCAACGGCCAGGTATCCTGGTTCTGAGCTTTCCCTCCGTCGGTGGTCCTCCACGGAGAACACGGTGAAGACCATCTGGAAGGTGCACAACACCTCGATGCCCACAGCCTGGGCTGCGTTCACCTCGATAGGAACCTGAGTGAGGAGGTAGGACGTAAGGAGGGAGGAGAGGTCGGCCAAAGGAAAAGAAAAGTCTCGAGGTGGAAAGTCTTTTGAGCTTTAAAAGGTAAAGCGTCTAAAACTCTGGCGGACCGACCCTGTTGACGAAGTGTTCTGCGGTGGATTTGACGGGCAGGGCCAGGTAAAGGGCCCCGGATGCTAAGAAGGCCCCCAAACACTGAGCAGCGATGTAGACAACGGCCTGGAGAACCTCCAGCTTACGCGTGGCCAACAGAGCCAGAGTCAAAGCCGGGTTCACCTGATCAGACACACACACACAAACATATATATATAATACATTTGTATATATTTTATATATATATTAAATACATATATATATAGATATTTATACAATTATATATAAATATATATATATATATGTAAATATATATATATTTATTTATTTATTTAAAATATATTTTATATATATTTTTACATATAAAAATATATTTTTGTTTTATAGAAATATATATATTTATATATATACAAATGTATATATATATAAAATGTATTTTTAACATTATATATATATACATATATATATATAGAGAGAGAGAGAGAGATAATGTTACAAACATGGAATGACAAATAATAACAATAAAACTGGAAAGTAACTAAGCTTGTTTACTATTTTATTGTATGATTTTACGACAAAGGGGAAATATTGTACTTTTTACTTCATTTAATTTATCTGACAGCTATAGTTACATTTAGGATTTTACATTTAAGAAGAAGATAAGAATATAAAATACGGTGTATTCTGTTGTCACAGATCAAACTATATGAAACCTTTTTGTCACCACAAAACTAGTATCTGGAGTGACTTCCCCTGTAAGCTTCCCAGATGGTTTCATCATATAACTGTTTGAGACTTAAAAAGGTAAAAGTATCGATTATATGTTTATTTTCAAAGGTTAGAAGATGAGACAAAATAATGCAGAAATTTGATCTTTCTGAGGGTCCAGGACCCCCATGTTGGGATACATTGGACTAAACTAGCTGACTGGCATAACAGTCAAATAATACAATATTAACAATCTGATAATGTCATATACGGCAATAATGATTACTTTTATTTTGAAGGCCTCACATAAAGTAGTATTGGTACTTATACTCAAGTTAATGTCACCGGCATTAAAGAAAAATCAATCAGGGAAATAAATATACAATGTAATGTAATCTGTTCACCTGTGCGCCGCTTATTTCTCCGAAACAGTGCGCCAGCGCCACTATCGACACGCCGACTGCCACTGCCGGGTACAGGGGTCCCGAGGGGGCCTCTCCGGGCCCCGGCACAGAGGCACCCAGTATGGCGCTCACTAAGATCAGGGTGCCGAGCAGCTCTGCAAGAATGGCGCGCCAGAACTGCCGACTACGTAGCTCCAGGGAGAAAGGGGCCATAAACAAAAGGCGGCCTGTATTTAGATCACCAAACATCTACTTCTTCAGACCGCTCCGTCTACCAAAAGCTGTGAGAAGTTATGACACGCGGGGTATTAAAAAACATTAAAATAGACATAAAAAAACAAACTACACGATATACACAAACCAGTCAGTGTGTCAGTGACCGGTAGTTCAACACTGTTACACCTCCTCTTCACAACCATATGAGTTAAATGTCCTAAAATGTCTCAAAAGTTCTGCTTTAAATTAGCTACTTTTTTATTTTTTTATCCTCCAAGTTATAAGGGACTTAAACACAAAGCGGTGAATATAAGACGCTTACCTCCCGCCACGTCATGTTGACCTCAGTGTGTTATCTCGCTCCGTGTATCCGTCTGCGTCTCCGTCCGTGTTCGGCTCTCAGGGTCTGAGGGGCTTCAGGGTCTCTGCGACAGCCCTCCTTACCTTGTAGAGTCTGAGAGATCCTTTGATGGGAGCCCCCCCCCCCCCCACCACCACCACCACCACCTCCCACCTCCCCCCAGCCTCTCTCTCCTCACCCTCTCCTCCCACATCCCAGGCCCTGATTCTTCTTCCTGTGCACAAACACTTAAAACAATGTCTCTCCAAGGTTACACGTGTAGCCCCCCCCCCCCCCTTAACCCGACCCCAGTTCTCCTGCACCACGTTCTGCCGACCTTGAGCAATTGAATGCATCTTCAGGAAGCTTTCGAGGAGCCTTTCACTCATTCTTCCAGCTGAAGTGATTGCGGCCTCTTCATAGGATGCGGGTGAGGACGTGAAATGACGTGACCGTCATCGAAAAAAAGGACCAGAATCACAATTATGGGCGTTTTCGGCGAAAGCGGGTAATTTAATGTTGCATTCCAGATTCGTATGTCGTCCGTCCGTTTGTGTGCAGCGCGCACAACGCCGAGGAAATTAGCAAAGCTAATGCAAATGCAAGCGAGCTTCCAAAAATGTATTTACATTTTAAAATAATGTAACATATCCAACCAAATGTTTACATTATATTACGGTGTTAAGTATATTTCCCCTCAGTGCTGCCTCTACATGCCACAAAGTATGAAGGGCCTTAAAGTCCAGTAATATTCTGTTTTTCTTCCAAATCCACAACTGAAAATGTTTTGATATTACATATGAACTATTTAGTGCTTTTTAAATCACGTTTGCTAAAAAAATATATTTAAAAAAAAGATTTACTTATTTATTACGAACTACCTGCAAAAATAATAACATGCAAAACAGCTTCGGCTGCACTTTGTCTTAACTGCTAATTAGCAAGCAAATATCATCACTAAGACGGTAAACGCGATGAACTCGCTGAACATCAGCATGTTATCAACCAGCTCCGTGCAGCGCCCCGCAGAGCCGAACGCATGCATGGCTGCAGACTTCCTTCCTTCAAATATTTTCATAGGATGCCTCGACAGTAAGAAGGACATAAACAGACGTATTCTTTAAGACACACGATGTAGGCGAGCGGGCCGCCGCGTCCACGTAGAGCCGAAGGCGTCGGCGTGGCTCGGCCTGTCGTCTCGTGCGTTGGAGCACCTGGCAGCTGGATTTTCATATCAATTATAGGAGAGAGGGGCCATTAGTGAGAGAGGAGGAGGGGGTGGGGGAGGGGGGAGAGTCTTTCATGATGCTGTTGCCATAGAGCCGGCTGTGATGCAGCATCTGTGCAGGCTTTTTATTGTTCACTCTTTGATATCGAAACAAACACCTTGTGAAGAACAAACAAATACATATATATATATATATATATATATATGTATTTGTTTGTGTTGTATATATAGGTTTAGAGTCTAAATTGAGTCCCCCGACCCCCCAGGCATCAGGACCCAGAGTCCAGAATGAACTGGTTGGTCGGTCGAATTGAATTGAATTGAATATAATATATGCCGTGGATTATCCTCTCCTCTCCAGGGCAACTGTTAAACGGTCATCCACCCTTTTGTGGGGCTAAACCCAACTGTGTGGAGTTGGGGCGGACTGGAACCCGCTGGCGTGGGGAGTTTTCAGCCCTCACCGGCCAGAGTGCTGACACTGACACAACTTCACACACACACACACACACACACACTCGTGTAAAGCGCAAGCTCAGGGATTTGAGGGAGCGATACTGGGTAAAGAAAGAGGGAGAGATGCCCCCGAAAGACACACAAAGAACACATTTTATATATTTGCGCTACACACCTGTATTTTTTTACTGGATATATGTGTTAGAATATAAGTGTGTGTGTGTGTGTGTGAGTGTGTTGTACTTGAGTCTCTTCCACTGTAGGGCAGCTGGGAGTGATGGCAAGACGTTCCCAGCAGCAGATGCCTGGGACAGAACTCTCCATGGAGCTGCAGCCCAAACACTTCAGCACTATTTGAGGCCTCTTTTTCATTCTTAAAAACGGTGTGATGTACAGTGAGCTTCAGGACAGGTGAGCAAGCGGCGGGTCACCTTCTTTTCTGGATTGGTCATGTCGCTCGCTAGTATTTATAAATACCAGTTTTTCATATCAGTAAATTATAGTTTTTCACCTTGATCTAATTAATCTACGGCTGCTTTTTAAAAGTTAATATTGCCTCGACATTTTTTCTCAATTGTCTTCAGTCTGTAAAATGTAAAAACTCAATTTGAAATATAAATGCTAAACACAATGTGTGTCAGTGTCCATACTGATATCTTGAAATGGCCCAAAAACAATTCATTTGCATTATATTTGTATATCCCAATACCACAAATCTACAATTTGAGAGAGCCTCACAATCTGCACAACACATAACATCCTGAAGGAAAAACTGCCCCCCCCCCAAAAAAAAAGACACTTTAATGCATTAAAAACAAGAGGCATCAATGAATCCACTCATCAGTTCAGCTCCATCCATAACATATATAATCAAAGTGCAAAGGTGCATTTGTCAAAACGGTTTTTTCCCCTCCTTTTTTTAATGTGATGAAGTCATAAATTATGCATACAATTTAGATTATAAACACATATGTTATGCATAAAAAGTTAAAAAGTTAGCGTTTACACCGAGCCAGCCGGCCGGGCCTTCACCCTTTGAGTGTGCGTGAGGCATTTCTACATTTGGATGAACACATTTAGGTAAGAACATTATGAATTCGATATATGCTTGGTTTAGGCTCAGATTGGTGTTTATTCACGGGTTGAATGAGGCCCATTGACACCAGCGCTGCTCCCGATGGGTTATTAGCCACGTGCCGCTAATCCAGTTCAGTCAGGAGGGGCTAAAGCCTATCCCAGCATGCACTGGGCCCGTACAGGTCACCAGTCTACTGTAAACACACCGATATGAAATATGGGTAATTTACAGTTGCCAAATGACCCAACTTTCATATGTTTGGACTGTGGGAGGAAACGGGAACACAGAAAAGATCCACATGTAAAAAAAAAAAGGCAAATGAGACGGCATGTCTACTAGATGTGGTTTTTATTCAACTCACAGTACATTCTACAGATGCACACGTGTTACATCACCTTAATACAACAGAGTCTTGCGATACCTCCTCTTAAAAATGATGATTTGGTCCTAAAAATATAAAGGAACAAATTTAAAGTCACCAAAACTGTACATTATTAAAAATTCACTTAACACCACGTTTGGTTTTCGTATCCTTTTTTTTTTTTTTTGAAAAAACGTCTGTCCCTTTAAAGTGTAACAAGGAACATCAAAGTCTATTTTCCTATCAACGGATTTGAGATCAGTGTAAGAAAACACATTTAAATAAAAACCCAGACTGTGGAGTCACGTCGCCTCCGCAGCAAACCAACCGTGCCACGCGACCTCGGAAATTGGCCCTCGAAAAAGCAACAACAACAACAACAAAAATCAATAAAAAAGGAAACGTAAGACAGAAAAACCGGGCAGGAATGTGCCCAGTACCTCATGACCAGAGCTCCTTTGCAATGCTAGTCTTTAACATGGGAGGTTGTGAGCCGTGCACGTAAACTACCCGCTCCGTGTTTACGCCTGCTGGGTCGGGCCACAGGAGGACATCTTCCACACCGATGATAAAGTATCGTGGAGCAACATTTCAGTGCGAGCCGCTTTTTTTTTTCTCCGCCTGAAGGATCCATTTCAGTCGTATACAGTCTGTGAAACTAGCCGATAATTTACTTTTAACAAGAGGAACAGTGAACTATAAAAGCCTACGCCTAGACCCACTGACCCAACACCAAATAAATCCTCCAGTCCCAGAAACCAGTGTCTTTCACACAGCAGCAGAAGGTGGGTATGTGTCCATGTGTGTCAAATTGTGTGCATGTCTATGTGTGGGAAGTGTGTGTGTGTGTGGCGTGCAAGAGCTTAAGTGGAGGTTATACAACATCTACTCGTGACAGTCCAAGAACAGATTCTTTTTAGTTTAACTGGCCTTTAAGAAATCGTCTAGACATCTCTATACGGTGATCTGTACACATTCACTACAAGCTATTGCTATTAAATAATCCCAGCTATTGTAATCTGTATATATATTTATATATAGAATATATAATAAAAATATATTGGAGCAAAAAAATTACTTCTAGGCATAAGACCACGTTACATTACATTTCCATTGAACAGGTAAGAAATGGCCCCGAGCTCAGTGAAGAGTTTTGATCCGTTTTGCCGCCGAGCGGAGCCGAGCAGGTCCAGTGTGCGGCAGCTAGGCCGCGATAGTGCGATCGGTCTCTGACCTTCAGTACGAGTCCGAGAACCGAGATACTCGGGGTGGGGGCGGGGGGGTGGGCGGGGCCTGAGACCGTGTCGTCGCCTCGACAAGCAGAGTTTGACCGAAGGCCGCGCGCTAGGCCACGGGGGGGAGAGACGTGACGGGAGAATGCAAACGAGAGATGGAGGTGTTGAGGTGAAGATGAGGAGACACGAAAAGGAGGAATGAAAAGTAGAGAGAGAGAGAGACGCATTCTCACTCTCTGTGATGAGGAATGGTTACAAGTTCAAGCCAGTTCATCTGTGGGCCTGGAAAAAGGATTCGGCCGGTAGAAGAAACAATAACAGACAAATAGCCAAAATCTATACACATATATACCTATACATGAGAGCATACACATGATAGAGAGTGTGCCTGGGACGGTGCACAGCCCCACCCTCTGGGGGGGGGGGGGGGGGTACGCTTCTATTTGTCCCTATTCGAGTAGAACTCCGCCCAGTGGCTTTCAAAGAAACGCCTCATGGCGTGGCCAGCCGTCCCCACCTCCGACGAGTCCTCGTTGAACAGCTCGCAGTTGTTGAAGACGAGATGAGCGTCCGCCGCAAACTCCTCACAGCTGCAGTACCTGAGACGAGGAAAAGAAGAAGAAAGAAGGAAAAAAAAGTATCACAGGAGAGCTTACTGGATGAGTTAGGAAAAGTTGCTGCATATGAAAGAACATATAGGTCAGGATGTCACAGGACAGAATCATATTCTCATATGTGGGTGGGGGCGGGGTTTTTTAAAACAATTTCGTATTATTATTATATAGATATATATTTATTTTTTATTTTTATTAGATATATATATAATAATAAATAAATAAATATATATAATCTACAAACTCAGGTCTCATTGCTCTTGTTCCACTGACGCTTCACCTCCTTGATGAAGCGTCTCAGAATACCAGCACATGTCTGACGTGTTATTGAGGTTAGATTAATGCATTTTACGCTGCTGTTAAATTGCTGTTAGTCGTCCTGTTAATAAAAAAGTGGGTGTGGGAAAGTACAAATAAAGCTTTATTTTGGCCGCAGTGAAAGTTTTTGAAAAGGCTCAGAATATATTGTTGGATAACATCGTTTAGAAATTGTTTTTGCTTTTTTAAATAATTTTTTTCCTACATTTTATTATAAGACAAAACATAGACATAACACCTAGAGGACAATAAACAATGCAGACGACAAAACAATGGACATAATTTTTTGAAATGGCTCCATTGACTTCTGGACTTTGGTCATTACAGAAACTTGAGGGGATGTATGGCGTTCCCCATGTATATATATATATATATTCGACAGTTGTGGAGTCAATATTAACCTCCTGTAGTCAATAAGTGAACCTTTAACGATTGTGATGACACGAGAAGCACAAATCCGCTCTCACCCTCCCTGCAGCAGCCTCTCCCTCATGGTGAGGAAGTCCATGGGGGTTTTGACGATGCGGCGGTAGCCGGACACCAGTCGGGGGTTGACGGGCTCGAGGAACGGCCAGGCGTCTGCGTGAGACTCCATCTCCATTAGGATGATCCTGGGAGGAAATCAAAATGATTAAAAACACAAACTTATCACGACATAACCGTCAGAACTATTTCCCTCCCGCGAGATGCAAGTAGCTCGACGTGGATACAAAAAAAAAGGCAGGACTCACTCGCAGAAGGTGAGGTCGGGCTGGTTGCGGGTCGTCATGCGGCGCCGTTTAGCGGCGCTTCCTTCTCCGGAGTGACGGGAGGCGAAGGGCGGCGTCGGGGTCTCCTTGTAGCGCGTCGCCATGCCGCAGGCGCCGCTGCTTCTCCGCGTCGACGGCTCTTCTTCGGAGCTGTCGTCTTCGTATCTTCTCTTCTTCACCCTGGTCCTCTTTTTGGACGAGTGCGGCAGATCACAGTCGTCCTGAGAGACGGAGAGAGGGGATGAGGAGGCCGGTTGAGCCGACGGGGAACGGCAAGATAGATTTATTTCACATGTTTTACATATTGGATTTATATCTATGATTCTTGACTTTTGTAAAACAGTTTTTTCTCCAAGGCAAATTCCTTGGAAAACAGACCCCGTTTGTGGTTTAAATTTATTTGGAGGGAACAATCGCCACAAAACGGGCATAAGTTATCCTGTAAGCTTTGTTCACATTCGTCTTCGTCGGGAATCACAGGACGGGTTCTGACCTTGGCAATGCAGGCAGGACAAAACCAGTCTCCCTCTGGCACCTGGGTGATTTTGGGCTTCAGGCAGTACATGTGGCAGCCACGATCACAGCCGTCACACAGCAGGAGGCAATCATCGTTGTCTCCCTTCCTGCAAACCTGGCAATTCTGGAGGAAAAGCAGAGCAGAAGTCCTCATTGTTAAGACGACGATTTATGTGAATTTCGTGTTAGTTTGTGCCGTGTGCTCGTAAAGCAACGCAAAAAAAACCACACACAAAAAAAAAGGTCCAACAACGATCTTGTGACGTTACTTACCACTTTAGTCACAGATCTCTCCCAAGCGATGGCCTTCTCCAGCTGAAGTATACACAGACAGACCTGGGGAGCGCTGCGGCAGCGATCCAGAGCCTGGCGCCACGTTCGTAGTCGAGATGTGATCTCGCTTTCCAGACTAGAGAGAAAAATAAATAATAATGGAAAATACGTTAGAAATGTGAAAGAAACGGCACAAATCTCTCCCCTGCAGTCCAACGACGGAAAGTCCATCTGACCTGAAGACGTCCATGGGATGCTCTTCTCCCGGGGTCGGCGTGAGAGGGGCGAGGCGCATCACCTCGGCGGGGTTCCAGAGCGGCTCCTTCAGGTAGCGTCTCTCGATGTTGCGCTCGAGGTTGCTCAACCGCAGCACCGCCAGGTCCACCGGGTGCGTGGCCATGCGGGGCAGGTTGGACCACTCCTTCTTGGTCCGCACGAGCCAGTCGTCGCGCGGGTCGGCCTCGTGTTCGTAGTATTGGAGGTCGTCGCGTGTGGAGTCTGGATCTGGGATCGTGTAGGGCTTTGAAGAAAAGAAAAAAGAAGAAAAAAAAGGGCGGCAGGGACAGCGTAAGTATCAGTGAGGGCGAAAACTAAAACGGATGATACGTTTCGGAACTAAAGAACTCGAGGAATCGTTTCACAAAGTGGTTCAATAGTTACCTGGAATTCTGCCATTGGCGTCTCCGTGACGGGGTCAGCCTCAGTCACTGCACCCTGAGGTGCCGCCTTGAAGAAACAGAAGAGGCAGATATGCGTTGAGAAAAATGTGGTTTTCAGACGATGTTTCCATTGCGATTGTGAACGGACGGGCACACGCAAAGTGGTTCCTCGCCTTCAGATGGAGGTCGGCTGCAATGACCCGCTGCTCCAGGTCCTCCACCCACAGCAGGGCGTTGATGTCGGTCTCCATCGCCTTCTCCTGCACTTGCCAGGGCCGCTGCAGAACCTCCCGCAGCACATCCTTCTGTTCCATCTTAGACTCAAATATAGGGTCTAGACCGGCAAGAACAGGTGGAAGTGCAGCACAGGGCAAAGACACAGGAGGAATTATCAGAATTAAAAATGATAAACGACAAACTCCGGTAACCATTGAGGAAGAAAAACACTCACCGTTGATAGGCTTGGTGCATATCTCAGCTAAACTCTCCATGTGTTTGGACAAATGCTTATGGAGCACCTTCTCCCTGATGCCCCTTGGATGGAGGGCCTGTAAGGTGCTCTGCAGCTCCTCTGGATCCTGGATCCACCACCAGCCGCGCACCATTGCTGGAAATAAAAAAAGTAGGCAATACAAATAAGAACAGACACAATAATTGACGACCAGCTCTGAAGTATCTCATAGTTTAGGAGGTTGTTAAAAAGGACACAATGACATCTCTCAGACGCTTAAACCCAACACAACGTACACGTTGGTATCGGCTTGACCACCAGCTGTGTGAAGTACTGCTGCTCGAGCTCCTGGAACACGGAGTTGGGGGGGCGGCCCTGGCGCTTGGCAGCGGCTCCTCTCGGCCCTCTGCGAGCGGGACTGCTGCCTCGGCTCCCTCTCCTCCGCCGGCGCACCGGCCTGGCGGGGATGGTCGGAGGAGCGGGCGCTGGGAGAGGCTCGGGGGGAGGTGGCGCCGGGTCACGAGCAGGAGCGGCGGAAGCAGGTAGCGTGGAGAGCATGTCCTGTGGCGTGGCTGGGGTTAAGAGGTCAGCAGGGGTCAGGCTCGGCAAGAGCGGGTCCGGCTGAGGGGGTAAGAGGGGAGAGATGATGTGTGAAGATGCGACACAGAAGACTCAAAAGTGCATTGTTGAAGCAGAAGTAAACGTATTGGTCGTTCTGATGGCGTTGGCACACCTGTAGGAGTGGAGCGGCGAGCGCGGGCAGAACACTGGGGAGGAGTTTAGGGGGCGAGCTGGGAGCCGGACACTCGGTCAGGGAGTTAGCGTCGCACGGTTGCTTTGGGATCAGGTTGAACCACTTTCCCCGTTTCTCCGCCATCTCCTTCACGCTCTCCTCGGGCCGATGACCCTCTGGAGCGTCCGCCGCGGCCGCGCACGTGCCGTCGGTCACGGCGTCCTGCGGTTGGCTCAGCCAGCTCTGGAAAGCCACCTGCGTGAGGTTGTGCGTGCCGGCGTTCGGTGATCCGGGCCCCTCTTCGCCCGCCGACCTGGCGCCGCTCCGCCGCCGCCGGCGGATCTTCGCCGTGCGGAGGTGGAGCTCCACTTCCGGTTTGATTTTCCGCGGGCGGCCTCGCCCTCTCGGCCTGCTCATGAGGGACGCGGTGCCGGGGAGGTTGTCCTCGTCTGGGGAAAAGGCCTGGGGCTGTGCGGAGGAAGGAGAGGATGGTAGGGAAGGAGTGGTGGGCGTGAGGATCTCCTCCACTTTGGGCTCCTTTTTGAGGAAGACGACGGGAACCTCGGCTAAAAGGACTTCTCCGGAAGCTGCGTGATGGAAATATAAAAAGGAAGGTTTAGATGGGAGGTGGAGAAGCGACGAGTCGTGAAGTCTAAAAATGAGAGCAATTCCATTCATCGGTCAAACTCATTCTCAGACTCACTCAAAAGCTCCTCGGGCCCCTCGACCAGAACTCCTCCGAGGTGAGGAAGGGCAAAGTATCGGCGCTGGTAGCGGTCCTGGCCCAGCAGCACGGCCCGCAAGGAATGAGATGACTGGAGCAGCTTTTTGCGGAAGAACGCTTGGCGCTGCGAAGATCGAAAAAGGAGAGGAATGAATTAATATATAAAAGCAGCATGAACGCATAAATAGCTGCGTCGCCAGTGAAACCTTGACTTACCTTGGCGAGCTTATCGATCTGCCTTTCGAGCTCTGGAATGCTGGCATTGGCCGGGCTCTCGCTCTGTTACAGAAAAGATACAAAGTAAAAATGTAGGAAACAATCAGTTTCCAATTGTGAGAAGAGAAGAAAAAGAAAAAAAAGATGTCGAAAATTCCCAACAACAGATATTTACATCACTGAGTTTGGGCTCTTCTTTGCGTATGCGGCGGGTGCCTTTCTCAGAGACCAGGCCACCGTCCTCCAGACTGAGGCTCTCCTCCTCTGCCACTCTGGCACTGCGCCTCCTCTCTTCAACACACAGCTCTTCCTCCGAGCATCCCGTGCGGCGCGCTAGTGCCGCCTTCAGTCTGCAAGGGAGGAAACAAAATCAGGATCAACGCGTCCTACGGCCCGGTCCTTTTTAATAACAAGGGAAAGAAACCATTATCTTACTTGCGCAACTTCCCCTCAATGATCCACTTGTTCTTCCTGTATGTCGCCATGTTTTCTAATGTGTTGTCAATGTCACTGAAATAGAAAACGGATACATTAATTAACAAACTTTTAGGCGCAAGAGTAAACCTAAAAAAAAAAAGATGGAGAATCGATTTCTCGTCCGGACCTCGTCACAACGTTGCTGCTGTTGAGCTCGTCCACCAGGAAGCCCAGGATGGCCGCCTTGGTGTCCGGAGGCAGAGCGTGGAAGGATTTGGTCCTCAGCGTGTCGCACACTTCCGTCTCATAACCGTGAGAGTCCAAAAAGACGCGAAGCACCTCCGAGACCGTGCTGCGAGTCAGCTCCGACTCAACCAACTTGTCCCCGAGGATCTTCACCGACTGAAGTTTGGGAGGAAAACAGAAAATGGAATTGTTGCTCTTTTATTCGGAGTATAATTAATGTGGGAACATTTTTGTTCAAACCGTTTCACACACACCTGATAAAATGATGGCAGGCCTGGATCATGGAGTGCAGCCTCCACCAGCTTTATCAGAAGGTCCTGGACCTCTACTTGGCAGTCGCCCAGGCCTAAGAGCCCCTCCTGCAGGTTGGCGAGGCTGGGGACGTCCTTGGGTATATTGAGACCGATGATCTTTCCGTAGCCGTGTAGGAACTCGACCACAGCCAGGCAGTGTGCAAAAGCTTTGCCAGAAAGGACCACGCCAGGGATACGGGAGAGCTCTGGCAGGAGCTGATGAGACAAATGTTTCAAAGTCAGGATTAAAACCGCCCCGTTTCTTTAAGTCTACGTTAGCTCCGATTACAGTTTCAATGACACAACTCACTTTGTGGTCGGTGAGACACATGTCCTCGATGGGCTTCTTCAGTTCCTCTGCGATCAACTGATGCCTCTTGCGCTCCTCCAGGCGTCTCTGGGTCTGCGCTCTCCTCTCGGCCGCCCTCTTAGCCGTCAGAGCCACCTGAGCCGCCGCCTCTGCCTCCGCCTGGGCTTTCGCCAGAGCCTTGGCTTTGCTCCGAGCACCCAGCACCCTCTTGCCCTGAGCTATCCTCTCCTCGTCGGTCTGCTGTACCGGGGGAGGAGCCTCGACCTTGACCGACCTCCTGCGGCCAGGCTTCTTGGGCACCGCGGCGGGCCCTGGTGCCGGCTGCGGTGCCTCGGGGGCTGTGGTGTCGGCGAGTTCCGCCTTCGGGTCCAGGTCCTTGGTGTCTTGCTCAAGCTGAATGCAGAGAGGGGAGAAGGACCGGGTGGAGGTGAGGAAGGGCTCGTGCTGAGGAAAATGCTAATGAATCATTTTTGGGATGGATTACGTCTTTACCTTGGATTTCTTTTTCTCCGCTTTCATCTTCTTAATCTTTGTATCCTCCCGTCTCTTCATTCTTGCCTGAATAATAAACAGCAGAAACCACAATGAGGACGAGACGCCACCAGCAAAACGGCTCAAAAAAATACAAAACCACACAAACTCAAGGGAGATACCTTTTTCTTCATTTTCTTTTTGATCTTCGCAAGTTTCTCCTTTTCCTCCTCCGTGAGAGCTTCTATAGAATGGAGAGAAAAAAAACATGAGCTTGAAGTCTTCCGTTTGCCAAGTCTTACCTCGTAGCTATAAACACATCCCTGCACGCTCTTGCCTCCTCGCGTCTAAAACCAACTCACCCTTGGCCTCGAGTCGCTTCAGAAGCTTGGCGTCCACTTTGCTGAGGAGGTCAATCATCTTGGGTTTGGGAGGTCTACCGGGCCGGCGGGCCTGCACTCCCTTCAGGCCACGGACCCTGCGAGGTTTCTCTTTATCGGGGTTTGGAGGTCGGCCTCGGCGGCCAGTGATCGCCATGATCATCGAGGGAACCTCCTCATTGGCCAGTTGGATCCACTGCTTACCCTGGAACATAGCACACGTTTGTTACAATGGGATTAAACACTGTGCAGTAATTTTGATCAAATTAATCTGGATCTGCGAATGATTACACTTTCTTCTTGCGATGGAGAAATAAACTGAGCGGCACATGAGGGGGTGGTGGAGGTGGTGGGGGTATATACAGACCTCAGGAGTTTCTCTTTCTTCATAAAAGTCTCCAACAGGCATGCGAGGGCTGAAGCTGAAGTGTTCTCTGCTGACCACACTGTCCATGTGCTTCTTCAAGTACTGGAGGAGGCAATTAGGACAATGGGCAGGAGAGAGGAAGAGAAACGATTTTTTTTTAAAGTCATTGTTCGGACATTATCAATACATCATCGTGTTTTCAATTTGCCTCCACAGCCTACGATTTTAAAATCATTTAAAAAGACATTTATGGTTTTGTTTAACAGACAGGAAAACGTACCTTGATTATTTCCGGGAACTGCTTCATCCTCCTTCCACAGGGCGTGTAGTACCAGGTTTCTCCCTTCATGCGATTCTCCATTTTCTTGACACGAATCTCCCTCCTCCAGCTACAGTAGAGAGTTCATCATTACAGGATTGTTATTACAGAACATGAACACCGCACGCACTTTTGAAAACTTTTCAAAACTAAATAAAACAGGAAGCCCGACAAGTTCATTATTGTTAACATTTTTTTTTAAATGTATTCATGATATTTTGACTTGAATGAACTGATAGCTGAGACAGAAACATTATGCAAATGTATTTAGTAACGGTGAAGGATTTCTTAATGATCTGAAAATGTTTTTTTTAAACTGGGGTTTAGTCATTTAGCAGTTAACTTGTCTGGCATGTTTTGGTTAATGGCATCGGATGAAATGAATATTATAGAAACTGGAATAAAATCAACAAAGGAACATTACCCATGTTTCATCGGGAACTGAACCTGCTCCTCGGTTGCAACCCTCCTCTGTCTGTTAGATTCACCTGTTCAAGAAATCACACACAACCCAAGTTGAGCATGTTTGACTGTCAAACTGTGACATCATGTCTCAGTAATATGACATTTACAGTGGAGCCCCCTCCGCCTCACAACAATAACCAATGACAGCCTTCATTACCTGCAGTGGAGCTGTCGTCATCATTTTCTTCAACCTCATCGGCGACCGTTTCGGCATCTTGTTTGGGTGTTTTTGCCACATTTCCCTGCTGGTCTCGTTTCTTGGCCCTTTTGGACTTCTTGGGTTTCTCGACTGCCGCGGCAAAAGCTAAAGCGTCGGCCAGAACGGCTTCAATTGTGTCTGTGACGGTATCGACCTGGGCTGCGGGAGGCCCGGCCTCTCCGCATCCACCTGATGTTTCTTTAACATCCACCTTGACAGGCTTCTTCCTCCTTCTGCCCTTGGCTACCTCCACTTTCGTGCCTCCCTCGTCATCAGGCGCCTTCATCTTCTCCACTTTAGGGGTTCGGGCGCGAGGCTTCCGCTTGGCTTCCACAGGAGCTTAACATCACAGAGGGAAGAAGAAAAAAATGTCAATAAAATCTAACATTTTAGCATTCAACATTTTTGTCTTCCTTCTTCTGAAATCAGAATGTTAAATACCGGGGGTCCATATTGCTTTTGGAGTTCGAGGTTTGCGTGGTTTCCTTGGCGTTTTCTGACGTCCTCCGACAGCCGACACAATAGGATCGGTTACTGGTTGGAGTGGGTGCACAGCAGGGTTCTCCGCTGGGGTACTGAAGGCGATGAAGTTCTCATCTCTCATCGTAAAACTCGGGGGAGTCGTCGTCTCACTCGCAGTGGTCTTGATGCCAATGCCTCCAGCCGAGTCTGATGCATCACATCCTCTGGGACTCCACTCTGCTTCCGGTCCTGAGCAGAAACAACAAAGGACATTAAAAACTGTTGGCAGAATTCAGAAAAATGCAGGATATCGACATACAAAACAGAATCTGCTTGGAAACATATCCATAATTTAATGCGTGTGGATGAAATCAATGTGCCAGAAAACTAAGTTATGTAGAAGGCAGCATTCTAATAACTGCAGCTACTGATGCGAGACCAGTTTCCATGATCGTGAACTTTAGGAATGTACCTCGAAGACCCGGCACAACTGAGAGTTGGACTTACTCGAGTTGTCAGAAGGCTCTTCTGTCCGAGAGAGAGACTCCAGCGTGGAATCTCCTGCGACTTGACGGCCGTCCTCGGTCTCTTCTGCCTCAGACGTCTCCCCGGCCCGGGTGGAGTCCAGCGTGTCACCCAGGGAGTCTTCCGCAGAGTAGCCGCTAACGCCAGTGGTGTCAAACCCAGTAGACGGTTCCTCTTCTGCGTGGGACGTGCCGTCAAACTGAGAGTCGTCCTTTCTCAGGAGGAAGCTGCTGTCGAAGGGAGAGGAGTCGTCGTCGCACGAGCCATCGCTGTCTAGGAGAGAGGTCTTCTCAAAGGCGGAGCTCGCGTCAATTCTAGAGGGGCAGTCAAATGTCGAGTTGCCGTCAAAGTGAGAAGCTGTGTGCGAAGAGTTAAAACTTTCTTCTTCTCCTTCGTCATCGGTCAGATGTTCTCGTCTCGTGCTGTGGAGAGGTGAAGACTGTCCGAGCGGGCTCTGCTCCGCCATGGAGTCCTCCGCCTCACAGATACCGCTTTGCAGGTGGTGCTTTTCAGAGGTTGTTGGTGTGTTACTGGGAGCGACCGTGGTCTGCGTGGGTTTCCCAGGAAGATCAGCGAGGAACTTGGGTGATCGCGTTTCAGATTCGTCCGTCTCAGTAGCTTCCGCCTTCGGCGATGGTTTGGTTTGAGGACGGTAAGGACGAGGGTGGCGGTCTTCCGCTTTTCCATTGTGTTCGTCGGCCGACGCGTTGCCCTCCTCGCTCTGACCGCGAAGCTCCGACTTGGAAGACGACGGCTTCGGCGCATGAGGAGCGGCGTGAGGAGGACGCTGCTCAGAGTCAGAACGTTGGACCGCTCCAGAAGACGTACCCATTGCAGAAGTCAGAGACACCAAAGCAGGAGGGGCGGACACGGGTGCAGTCCTGGAGGCTTGAGCGGTTAGAAGAGGTAGGGTAGACGGAGGTCGGACTGTAAGACTTTCATGGGCTGCTAGGGAGGGTAAATTCACCGCTGCTGCTGGTGGTGATGATGATGGTGATGATGCTGCTGTGGAAAGACCAGAGTCAGCCGCTGGAGGAGTGCATGTCTGCTGCTTGGGTGTGGGCGCTTGGTCACCTGGTTTACTGCCAACTGAAGGCCTTTTTGAGACGGATAAAGAGGTACAAGAGCTGGGTGGTGTTGAGGTTGAAGATCCTGATGCTGACATTAGAGGTGGAGCCACACCAGCAGATGAGGATTTTGCACCCATTGCTGAGGCCGCAGACAATAACTTTGGGGGTCCAGGCCTTTGATGCTGAGCTCCAGGCATATCAGGAAAGCAAGAGGCCATCAGAGGCGGCGTGGAACCGAGAACCATCTGCTGAAGAGATGAGATGGGTGCAGTTGTGACATTTGATGGAGGTCTCGAAGCCGAAGGAGGCGATGAAGACTTGATTTGATGAGTCAAAGAGTCCAATGACTGAGGAGAGACTGACCAAACTGCAGGTGGAGACATACTATCAGCTGAAGCATGAGGTGTAGACAACGTTTGAGGCGACGCAGGCAGGGAGGAGGAAGAGGACCCCACTGACAGATGCTGGGATCCAGCGGGGGATGTGGGAGGCCCGAGGCCTTGCTTCATTAGAGGGGACGAGGAAAGTCTGGGAGGAGCAGCTGGAGACGGCGTAGCGGACACATTGGGGGACGTTGAGATTTGAGGTGGAGTAGATTCTACATCAGTGGGTGATAGCAGAGGAGTCCCGGGGGCAGACGTGGGAAACTCGGAGACCCGAGGAGGCGTCGAGGCCTCGGTGGATGCAGAGAGCAGCGATGACACTGAAAGGTTAGGCGTATGAACGGCCGTCTCTCTGACAGGGGAAGCCATTTCTGGTCGCAGAGCCACCGGCTGTTCAGAATGCTGATGGTAATCGGGTCCCACGTGAGCTGCACTTTTGGGGAGCCTGTGGGAAGCAGGTGCCCTTTCCATGCCATTATAGCTGGTATCCTCGTCCTCGACGTCTTCTCTCGTGTGCCCTGAGAAAGGAATAAACAAAAATGTCAATACAAAAAAAATAAAGGCGGTTAAGTGTTTTTTTGTATATGATGAATTCACAGAGTGTATATTTGCTGGAGAGATTGATGGTCACCGTTTTACATTATCAAACAGTGGCACCTGCTGGTTGAACTTTAGCATTATCGCACCACTGAGCACAGACGTGAATCCTGGCCTGATATTAAACATTCATGTGCAAGAAATATCTCGCGGGGCTAGATTGCATTATTTTCACTATCAATAGTATTTTCTCATGTTGTCTAAAAATTATAAAATGAAGTGCCCATCACAATATCCCAGGGTTAAAAGTGACATTCACTTGTGTTAATCTGATCAAAAGTGGAAAACCAGATGATGTTCATTTTAGTATCATAAAAGACTAAATAGATATACTTAGAATAACAAAGTTAATAAACATTTAAAAAAGGATTTAAAAAAAAGGGTGAAACCATTCACATACAATTAGCTCATATACAGATGCAATAGAAAGCAAAAGTGCCATGTTTTAATTAACATGATCAGCAGCGGGGATGACGAGGCCAAGTGTGTACAAAGAGGAAGAGGACCATGACTGTATGAATATCACTCAACCGGTGACATCTAAGGAGCAGAGGAGACGATTTCATTAATGGAGGAAATAGAAGTTCAATAGATACCAGTAGTGTCAACATGTCGAACTAACCAATTCCAGGCACACATGTAATATCATTAGCTTTTTGTGGAAACTAGAGAAACACAAAAAAGGACAGACGTGCTCAAATTAGACAAAAAGTCCCTCGAAACACACCTGTAATGTAAAAAGGTATAAATGGTCACCTTGCATGACGGTAGATATTGCCACGTTGCTCTCATGGGGGCTCCGTTCCCTGCTGTGACCCTTGGGCGATCCACTATCCTGCGACGGAGACATCATTGGTGTCGAGGATATTCCCACGTGGAGCGGGCTGCCAGTGCCCCCTCCGCCCAGGCTGTGGTGCTGCGGGCTGCCGTGGGAAGGAGAAAAATTCTGGGCAGCTGGTGACATCATCTGAGCCTGGCCTTGGGGCTGAGACTGCTGCGATGGCTGTTGCTGAGGAGATGGAAGGGACGGCTGCTGGGGTTGATGCTGGTAGTAGGGCATCCCATTCGGCATCAGGCCGTAATGCTGCGGTTGCTGGTGCTGCTGGTGGTGGTGTGGGAGGCGGTGGGGGTGGAGGTGTTGCTGTGACGGCTGATGCGAGGCGGGTTGTAAGGACTGCTGCTGGTGATGTTGTGACGGTGCTATTCCAGGATGTGCCTGACTCGGGTACGTCCCATACATGCTGTGGGAGTTATAACTTATCTGCTGTGGGCCAGGGTTACTACTGTTCCAGTACTGACTCCCAGTCAGAGGCATGTTTGGTGGGCCAGCCACAGGGGGCTGGTGGGAGCTTTCAACACCCCCATTCAGCTGGTACTGTCCATGACCCTGGAAGTGGTGCTGTGACTGAGGCTGCACCATCCCAGGTGTAGGCTGCTTCTGGTGCATCCCGTGCCCAGGAGAGTTGCCCATGGCTGGACTGTACTGCGGGTGACCTCCCCACAGGTAGTCGTAGCCCATGCTGCTCTGGTGGTGGTTGCTCATGTGTGGGTACGGAGCCGTTGGTGGGTTGGAACCAGGCACCCCGGACCCGAGTTCAGTAGTGACGCCATTCACATTCATTTCGCCATTCATATCTGTTCGACAGAAGAACATTAATAACAAAGTGGTTTTTTTTAAAAGAGAAAGTAACAGCTGGCTTTTCACAATAAAGTTTATTTTATTTTATTTTTTATGTATCTGAAGACCAAAAAATACTCACTCTTCCCCTGCTGAGGAAAACTCATGGAGGACCCATTAGTATAAAGAGAATCCCCTGAGGAGAGTTTCAGTCCTGAGTTTTCCGAGGAGTGGGTGTCATAGTTGAAATGATTATTTGACTCCATCTGGGAAAACACATTTTTTTTAAACCAGCGTTACACTAAATCCATTCAAGTAAAATGTATAAGAAGTAGAGAACAAATGTTTCACGGGGCTTAAAATACACGTGCACGATGTCTCATCACTCTGAGTCACAACATAAAAGTATCATTTCATTAAATCCCCAACGCAGATTTCAACACGATACGCAATTGTGCACGAAAATGTCCAATCCCGGATGCTTTGGGCAGCTGCCGCTTGGTGACAGCACCATCTCGTTCCAACAACAACCGTCAAAATGTCGCAGCAACCAGCAACAGCCTGATGCCAGGCCCCGGCGAGCCGTAATGGACAACCGGGATATCACGACAGAGGCGCCGCTGATATCAGCTTAACTCAAATTTAATCGTGACGAGCGAGCGCGCGCGGCCCAAAACTGTGCCCGGAGAACCGGAGAACCGGCGGCCTCGGCCCCGAGTATCGAGCGGATACAGCGATCACGTCTCACAGTCACACTCCGGAGGCCTGAAGCGGCGGCCGTATCACTCGCTGCTTAACAGCCACACACTCGTAACACCAACGTGCGGAGAGTCAATTTCCTAAATTAAGCTAAGGCCGTTTAGCGCAGCTGCGCGAGCCTCGTTTCGCGAACAGGAAGATTCACTTCTTTTTTGTAATTTTTTTAAAAGCGCCTGCTCGTCAACGGCGCTATCGGAGAGACGTTCACACTCGGGGGGGGGGGGGGAGTTCAGCTCCACGGGGGGGTCGGACGTACCGTTTAGTTTACTGCGAACCGTCGGACAGAAACAGCCGCTCCAGCTCCAAGGTTATTAAGCTAAATCATCACAATAGAGCCGAGCGAATGGAGAGCTAGCTTAGACGGATAACTAGCATCATCAACGTTCGTCCGGGGTCCTCGCGCTCCGATGCGAGCTAATAACCAGGTGGAAGGTGCCGCAGCCGCGCTGGTGACGGTCCGCGATGCCCCCCAAAAAACGTAAAATACCAACCGGTGTGTCGGTAACGACCGACGCTAACTCACCCACACTCGCTCGTTAACAGATGGGAGGCGTGCTCCCCCTTTTGTTCACGGGCTAACGTGGAGCTAGCAGCCAGATGAAGTTACATTGTTTACGCTGCACGCACACAGACAAAAAATTTTTTTTTTGCAGAGCATCATCCTCCCACACCGCCACCATCAAAAGTTTCGCTGATATTTCGGGTTAAAGCTATCCAACCTTTCAAGTCCTTGGATTTCGAAGGCTCAGGTGCCTTTAAAAACCGTCGTCTCATGTGTGGCTGAAGATGGCACAGAGGTAAATAATAATCAACTAATTCCCAAACCTTTGGGTTTTAAATTAGCAAACATGGCTGGTGTGGTCCATTGCAGCCATGATCACAGAACAGAGCGAGCAGGAGCGGCGTAAACGTCCCAACAACAACCGCGTACACATCCGGTCACATGTCTTCACCAGACTTCACAAGAAAATCCCGGATTATAACAACAATGGCCAGAATCACGTATAGTAATAGTATATGTATTGTTACTTATAATAATAATAATGGCCAGAATCACGTGTAGTAATAGTATATGTATTGTTACTTATAATAATAACAATGGCCAGAATCACGTGTAGTAATAGTATATGTATTGTTACTTATAATAATAACAATGGCCAGAATCACGTGTAGTAATAGTATATGTATTGTTACTTATAATAATAACAATCGCCAGAATCATGTATAGTAATAGTATATGTATTGTTATTTGTAATAATAACAAAGGCCAGAATCACGTATAGTAATAGTATATGTATTGTTATTTGTAATAATAACAAAGACCAGAATCACGTATAGTAATAGTATATGTATTGTTATTTATAATAATAACAATGACCAGAATCATGGATAGTAATAGTATATGTATTGTTATTTATAATAATAACAATGACCAGAATCATGGATAGTAATAGTATATGTATTGTTATTTATAATAATAACAATAGCCAGAATCACGTATAGTAATAGTATATGTATTGTTATTTATAATAATAATAATGGCCAGAATCACGAATAGTAATAGTATTTGTATTGTTATTTATAATGACCAGAATCCCATATATGTATTATTATTTATAATAAAAACAATGACCAGTCACATATACTAGTATGTGCTATTTATAATATTGACCCTACATTACGTTTTGCTATTACTAGAGTATCCACTGTTTAATGTGTCTATATTAAAGTAAAATAAACAGGAGTATCCCCTGTCCATTTTTATAATTTTATGTTATTCCATTACTATTATTGGTTCATTAATGTAAGCACTCCTTTAACGCGGTGCGTATGTGTATAAGATAATACAGATTTGTATGAAAAATATTGTGCCAGTTTAATCAAATATTACAACAGGAACAAGAGGATAAGGAAAAAATACAAGAACAAGAAATATGAACATATATGAATAGAGTAATATGTATTAAGTGTACAAGAGGTAATACTGACACCAGTATGAAATAGAATAATAGAGCAAGCGTAAGGTAATTATAGTAAAACATTCCACGAACAAAACAAAAGTAAACTGCAATATAGAATTAATATCAATAATTGAGGTGGAGTAAAGAGTCAAATCTGAATTGTTGGGAAGAAATGTTCAGCAACATGAAATTTATTTGAATACCTGTAGGTAGCCTACAATACCTCAGTACCGGTATTTGATAAGGTGTACATATTTAATCACTTTCCACCGTATCATTGTCCATTACTACAAATGGTTAATAGTCAATGCTAATACGAGTTTGAATTTGTCAAATCTAGGCTTTTATTTTAATGTGCTGCAGGGTGAAAACAGGAAACTAGTATTGCAAATTATATTCACCTTCTCGGAAATGACTGAGGAAATCAGGCCCGCAGAGGAAGTATGCTAATGTCATGGGCCGATGAGCTTGGAGGTTTCTGGGTCCTAGCACCGATATAGATAGCTACACAAAATTGTAATATACTATATTACAAGTCGCACTAGTTTTTATTATGTAATGTCTAAAAAAAAGTGTTTAGCCATCAAACTGACAATTTACCAATTTCAAAATCCAGCTAAATGTAATAAAATATATATATCATTTAAGGGAAAAAAGAAAAGAGATTTAGAATGATTCTTAAAGTTTATTAGAAAGATGTAGACAATAAAAAAAAGAATTTCCACTGTAATTGAACAAAATGTTTCTCCTCATACACTTTATTGACAGTGCAAATATAATTTGGTCATTACACGTCGCCGTATCGGTCCGACACGCCCTCGTTGAGAAGGGAGGATCATTCTAAATGAACAAACGGAAATATCCTGGAGAAAAGCAACACAACACTTGACTCTGAGGCCCAATTAAGATCCAAGCCTCGTTATCAGCTGCAAAAACATTTCACCATGCTTCTGCAGTGGAAAGATGTGTGCGATGTTAGGTTGGTATGGAAAGTGGAACTGTTAAGATACTAAATGTATTCAGATAACCAAAGTAGGTGACAAACTGGGAAGATGATTTCAGAATATTCAAATTTTTCAAACATTAAACAAGTAAAGGGAAACATGTAAGCTGGACAGTTAAGCCACGGGAACAAAAAACTGGCTTCCTGGCTATCTAATTTACGGCAAATGGAAGGCTTTAGAGGAACCCAATCAAAAAAATAGACCTAATTCGTATGATGAACAACGCTAGTCTTTAAATCAAGAGAAACTACACTGGTCGACGTAAAACCACAACATTGGGAATGGGTGGGCCTAATCATTTCAAACTACAATTAATTCGGAAAAAAATTGTAAATCTGTTATCACATATTGCTCAGTTGAGGATGACTACACAGCTTTTCCAACAAAAAAATGTGTGCTTACTTGTAATATTGAACAGTAAAACAAGATGCCCAAAAGGTGCAGTACAGCAAATGGAAGTGGAGATAGCTGCTCTGTACAATACCATGCATATCAACCTTCAGTGTACTGATCGGTCAAAGTTTGGAGCTGAGGCTATGGATTTAAATATGGCTACCGACTCGTATGTACAGTTGTTTGTCACTGCCTTCAGTTTCAAGATATACATTTGTTATGATTCCTCTTGCCCTCTGTTCTTCCATTTGTTTCTTTCCAGTCTTCTATTCCAAATCTGGCATTTCTGAAAGTAAAGTGGAGCAGAAATAACATTAAACCTCACATCCCAATACCCTTTTAAAACCCTCATTTACAGATGTGTTGTTACATTGTCTTATAATGCTTACTCTCGTCATCGCTATCGGCAGAGTCATCCTAAAAAAAGGATGAAAAAGAGATTAGGGAGAACAATATTCAATCATGTAATAATAAAGACAGAAGATTTGTGATACGTTTTTATTTCTAATTAGAAGCTTAACGCTTAGAAATAAAGTTTTAAAAAAAGAAGAAAGTTTCTTACTTCTTCTGGACCGCCGTCTAGTTCAGCCAGGTCATCCTCACCTCCCATGTTGTTCATGATCTGCAATATTAAACAATTAATTATAAGTACTTACTAGGCAAACGCAACAACTCTGAAAGACATCAAGCTGAGCAGTCAAACTGAGAAATAAAACTGTTTTCCTACTTTAAAGACAAACTGGCACACAGAATGATTCAGTTACAAAAAGTTAGTTCTTTCTCCCTGTACCAATCACCGTATCTATATTATTGGCCATTAACGAACAACTTAACAGTCTTTGTTTTTTGTAATTATTATTTGGGGGTGGGGGGGATTTAATATCAAATCCTATATATTAAAATTCCATTAACATCGTTTATCAATTCTTTTAAGCGTACTCTTTGGTACGTGTAGTTTTTGGGTGGTAAGCGATGCCGAGTATTAATAAGTTCTGATGTTATGGTCTTTTCTCTGTACTTTAACATTTTGTTGTTGTTTATTATTATGTCAGCGGATCAGAGGCCACGGTGGAGAAAGGCCAAGTCATATTAATAAAGTAGTAAAACCATATTTCAATCTAATCTGTCCGGCTCATTCATCCATCACCGGTATAATTTACCAGCTACTACAGAGAGCTATTTGGCTAAAAGCCACTTGCTACAATCAAAGCTAAAACAAAAGCCGTCTGTATGCACTTAAACTTCTTTGGCCTCGTGGCTTTGAATTCTTGTGAAATTTTATGTGGCGGTTGAGACGAAACATTCTTTGCTCCCTCTACCAGCGGTTCCTGCACGCAGTTAATCTCATTACCAGAGTGAGGAGGACAGGAAGAATTACAGACACTACTTCAATGCTTTTAAACATGACTCAGTAGTGTGACGTCGCGATATATGATTTTATAATTCAATGACATTTATTTTTCAGTCAAATATTTGAGTTTATAGTTCCTGTTGAAAACAATTTTATTGCTAAAAAAAAAAAAAAAAAAGTAGTTAATTTGAAATTAAAAAAATTTATAGTCCTGCTTGGAATTTATTATTTGGAAAAAATATTTTTTAAAGGTAATTAATTAATAATGAAAAATAATTGATGATAATATTGACGAAGAACCAAAACGATAAAGAGTATTGACGAGTAGTCTTGATCAAATCCTAAAGATACGCAGCCATCTTAAATGAGTCAAATATTGACCCCTTTAACGGATTAGCAATGACGTCACTCATACGGATCGACGCATCGTGCTTACATTTGAGAATTGATCGAAGTTCCCAATCTCCTCATCGGAGTCATCCTCCCAGTCTCTCCAGTTGTTGAAGTCAACACTGAGCCAACTCAGCTGTGAAAACACAAAATGGTGTCCTCTCATTTATGTTGTGCATAATTAATTGTACCGTTAACGGTTAGCATTACAAATGTTTGAAACACGCCGTCCTTTGCATTCAATAACTCACCTTAGCCTTCTCTTTCGTTAGCCTCGGCCACGGCTTCCCTGGCTGTGCTTTTCTTATATAGACCAACACTGAGCGATCTGTGCGTTTATGTTTGGACTCCTTTGTTGAGGTGGAAAGAAAATACAAGTTTGCCGTCAGTTTCAGTCCCCACTTTGCACAACGCCATCTTACATTAGCGTCGAAACAAACTTACATTTGCGTCAATGGCTTCAAAAAGATCCATTTCGTTCTCATGTTTGACACTGTCAGTTCCTCCAAGACAACTGTGGGATTTAAATAATCGACACCCAACTCAATCAAAAACTCAGGTACTAGCGACAAGAGATTCATGGTTAAAATACAACTTCAGCAATTTACTACAAACCAATGTGAAAAAAAAAAACATACCTGAAAACAAACTTTGTTTTCTCAAAAATGGCTTTAACATCTTTGCTGTCTGCTACACAGAACTCAATGAAAACAGAGTCCCGTCTATCGTACCACTTGGCCGTTGCTGGTTGCCTGTGAAGAAACAGAGGCCGATTATAAATCACAAAACTCACAATCGCTTAAGAGTTTTAAAACACCAGGTGAAGATGAAAAGGCCCAACCTTTATTATTTATTGTACAACAGAACCGCTCATCAGACCGACAACATAAAACATTCATAAAACAGGTCGTAGGTAATGGCGACAGGTGGGTAAGCCGTAAGGCAGCAAAAAGTCTGCGTCTCGGGTTGCCACACAGCATCCAGTTACACAATGCACTCCTGGAGCATAACCCTCACAGGTAAAACATCTGTGCATGCTTAAAAACATGAAAAGTTATATTAATAGTCGTGTCCTACACGCCGTCGTAATGTTTTTCTCCATCTTAAAAGCTGCAAAAAGTTACAATCATACTAGATGCACACTGGGTGGGACTAATGTCCCAGGTTAATTATTCCTTTATTCGCGAGGCTTCATTAAAATAAAGCGCAGATCAATCCAACTTTAGAGGAGAAGTAAGAAGAGAAGAATCTTGAATGAATTTATCATGTTTTACCCCCTTGAACACAAACCGTGCCAAATGGATGCGTGACATGTTGGCCTGCATACCATCTTCGATGAACGACAGTCCTTCTAGCACATTCAGTCACATGTCAGTGGTTGCATCAATCGATAAGGACTCACCAACTTCAGTTAATATTTAATTTATGTGAACCATTATTTAAAAGCAGAGGGATGTTTTATTCTTTTGTTTCCAGACACAATATTGCTCTTGGCGTTACAACCTGACAAAATCATGAGCCCAAATCCTCTTACACACACACACTCGCGAGAAGCAGACGAGCGCGTGAAAGCTAGCTTTAAACGTTATAATTATTTAATGTTTTATAGTTGAATAAAAAACACACGATGCACATTTTGTAACGCCTATTAAAAAACTACATATAATCACGGACTCCTCACACACACACACGAGTGCTAATCTAACGATAGCATGAAAGTGCGAAGTCGTTGAACGAACGCAGCTAGCCGAGCTAACAACGCGTTAGTTGAGCCATGCGGTGACCCGAGCTATCGGCACAACGCAGCAGTTTTTTCAGCGAATGTTCTTGACGATAGTCTCCTATAATACTCGCGAAAAGGCGCATTGTGCGTTTTTGTTCTCCGTCTAGGAGGTTCTGGCGAGGTATGGTTATCTTATAACCCACCGAGGAAAGGCCAACCTCCCGCCTTTGCGAAAAAACGCATGTTGTCACACGGCTAACGTTCGCTAGCTCGCGGAGAGCAGGCGGTGCTATCGCGCTTTCCCTCCATCGCTGCGCTCGCGTCCACTCCGATTCACTCCCCACAACTTACATGTCTCGATGCGAAGTGAGCTTCTTTCCTTGCGCAGGTGAAAAACAAGTCTCGAGGAGAGAACCTTTCAACGTTTGCACAAAAAAATTCGAGGATCACTGCCCACGAACAACCAACGCAAACGCCTATAAGCCTGTGGACTCCACTCCGGATCTTCTTGCGTATCTCGGGGCTGAGAATGTCGGCACTGACGCAGGTGGAGCGTAAGTGGACGTTTCTAGAGCGTTCAGCCACAGCTGTGTGCGGGTGACGCGAGAGGAGCGTAGCGTCGGATGTGGGGACGAATCTAATGGGGGGTTTGCTTCAGTTTGATCGCCTCAAATAACCTGAAACATTAATAATTAATAACGTAGAGAAGAAAATACACTTAAAGGGAAATATAGGGAGGCAAGTACGCGATCTCCGTTAAGAATAACCTTTTAAAAAAACATATATACACAGTGTATATATATGACAATATATATATATATGTGTGGATATTGTATATATATGTTTGTGTGTATATATATGTATAAATATATATATATATATACATATATAATAAAATATATGTACATACATATATATATATATACAGAGAGAGACACACACACACACACATATATATATATATACATAAAAGCCACATTTAGCTCCAGAATATTTCCAAAAATAATCATTTGGTCATTTAAATTAACTTTCATAGATGCTGATATCAACACACATTTATATATGTTCGGTGCCAATTAACTAATTTATCAATCAAATCATTTCTATCCAGTCATTTTAAAACCATTAACCGTTTAAAACAAACAACAAAAGAATAATCAACCATTGCTAATATAAACTAACCATTTCAATCGACTAATAAGTGATTGAATGATCATGAAGATGACTATAAAGATCATTTTATAAAGTGAGATTCAATGAGTGAAGTTAGAAATGTTCTGGTTCATGAATGGAATTCCTACAGCCTCCCTCTATTTCTGTTGCCCTCAAATGGTAAATAGACCTACTAAACACCCTTTAAGACAGGGGTGCTCAATACGTCGATCGCGATCGACCAGTCACTTTATAAGTAGCTCGCATGCTGAAAAAGTGTGAGCACCCCTGCTTTAAGACATAGAATACTGTGCTTGAAGTAGTCATTTTAGTCATTTCCTACAAGGGTGCATTATAAGGGTTTCATTCTGGACTAAGATTGGAGGACAGATACATTCACCTTCAACAGATGGATGTGAACGGTTCAGTGCAAGTGTCCAATATACAAGTGGGTATAGAACAAGAAAAACACATTAGAGTGAAGGAGACTTCAAAATGTGTCCCTACATTTCCAAATGTATGACAATTATATTGTCCGTCGATCATCACCTGAGGGAATTGAGCCTTAGTATTTGACACAAGGGATTTAGTGTTGCTGCCTTGTTTCATCATAATTAACATAAACTAAGTGGTTCTCAGGGGTGGTGTAATAAACTAATTCTGCTCATATACCAACAAGGTTGTTTACATTTAGTATTTCTCACCTAAATGCATCGTGTGGTCAAGCAAACATTAAAGCATGTACCTTTCTCACGAAAAAGTAGTTTTAATCCAGCGTTGATTATATCCTTGTCTTTCAGCTTTCTTACGTCTTCATTGGTACATTGCTGCGTATGTTGAGCAGTGGAGTGGTACACCACCATTGGCACCATGCGTGTTGTCTTCATGTGTGAGATAAATACGACAGGCACCAACAAAAAGCTCTCTGAGGCATTAGATAAACATGTCAAATTTGTACTCAAATTAAGTATTTTTAAAAATGCCAATATACCTTTACATTTAGCTGGAAGCTGTAGTTACCAATTACTTTTCAGATCAGAATAACATGAAATACAAAACATTGAGAAATAACTTGTGGTTCATATTGCCTTAGCTTTATTGGCTTGTGACCTCATTCAAACAAAAACCTTTAATCACATCTTCCATATAAATACTTTAACTAAATCCAGATGGGCCAAATTGTTATAAATGTCAACTAGAAATTTGTGGGACGCATTATGAACTTGCGTCTGTCCAATGCAATGTTGGGATTGGTCCAACTCCGTGAACCATGAATAGTCATTTGTGAGAAAAGAAAACTTATGAATTTATATAGAAAACAAAAATCACAATCACTCATGCAACCAGAAGACAATAACGTGCGAAACATAACAATTTTTTCAATTTATCATCCACAACTTTATTTCCATCTTGGGTATAAATTGTATAAATGAGCTTAAATCAGCAACCTTTCTTTAACCCTTTGTTTCCGGGGCTCCGTTACATTGTCAACTCCTGCAAAAAGGAACAAAAATGTATTTATTATCATACACGTCAACTAGTTCTGTCCCACAATATAAAGAGATACTCTTCTCAGGACAGAAATGTTGGCTTCAGGATACTCAGAAGAACGAAAGTCACTGTGTTAATCATCACTGAAGAGTTCTCTATGCACGTTTACAGAGATCATCGAAAGCCATTTAAATGGCTTTTTGAATAACGACTCAGTCATTTTACCACCATTCAAAACGTTTTTTGAAGTCTTACCATAATAGCATTGACAATGTCGTTGTTGTTGTTTTTCAGGGCGCGTACAGCCTTCGCTCGCGACACGTTGGCTTGTGACATAACGAGTTCGATGTCCTTGACCTCAACTCCGGTCTCATCCACCTATAAAAATGACACGGGCAATAATTTGTTACATGTTAAACCAAAAAGTGTGTATATGTGTATGAATTCATCTTCCCTTGAATAAAACGGCATCTTACCTCTTCTTCTTCGCTTTCCTCCTGTACTGTTGGCGTCTGTGTGTTTTCCTGGATGTTTGATACAGCTTCTCCCTGTACCTTGAATTTTTCTGCGGCAGCCAGCTGGGCTTGCTGGGAAAGATCTTCGATCTAGAGAACACACGAGTAAAAAGAGATATTAAGACTACATTATATGGAAAAACATTTGCAGCAAAGAGCTTTAAAGGATAGGACGAGAGCAATAATCGCTACAAGGGATGAAGACTAAAAGGTGGCTAGTATCGATGTTGGCTCCACACCTTAGCTTCACCGAAGACGATGTATGTGTCTGATGCAGGACTCTTGTAGACGTCTGGTTTGGTGATTACAAACAAGATGTTCTTTGACTTGCGAATGGTGACCCTGGTGACCCCCGTTACCTGCCTGAGACCAAGCTTTGACATTGCCTGCAAGAAACACAAGTCATTTTACAAATGTGGACATTTTGACAAGTTTTTACAAATGACTACTGAAACACACCAAGATCCCTCATTACCTTTCGTGCTTTCTTTTCACTACGGCTCTGTTTGGCTTTGCTGACCGGCTCCTCGTCGATTTCAGCAGCA
Source organism: Pseudoliparis swirei (assembly GCF_029220125.1). Taxonomy (NCBI): domain Eukaryota; kingdom Metazoa; phylum Chordata; class Actinopteri; order Perciformes; family Liparidae; genus Pseudoliparis; species Pseudoliparis swirei. Next base: position 22,948,617 of record NC_079396.1, on the reverse strand, counting down.
GCGGCAAGCTGCATGAGACAGAAGATTCATCCATATGTTATGTCAACAAAGTAAATCACTTGAGCTTGATGTTATGCGAGTCATTGTAAAAACATCCTCTTCTCAGGACAGAAAGGTTGGCTTCAGGATACTCAGAAGAACGAAAGTCACTGTGTTAATCATCATCGAAGAGTAAAAGGACAAACCCCGTTGTTTTCGGTTTAGGATCATGTCAAAAGCAGACACGATATTCAAGACGAGGCTGTACTCTCACCTGAGCTTGCTGCGTCTGTGTCTGTGCCGAATCCTGTTCCTCCAGATCGGGGACGGAGTCATCGCTGTCAGATTCAGTACCGGAGCCTTAAAAAAAAAGAAAAATTGTCACAACATGCCAACTATTACACAAATGTATACTCTAGTCATAAAATATACTGCCTTAATCCTGGGGAATGAAAGCAAGCAGTTTAATAGTGTTTCAAAACAAGATACATTTTTACCTAGGATGACCATACACCCACCTAACATATTGAAAATTCAAAATGTAAATCTCCAATAACTTTCAACTTTGTTGCAAAAGGGCCACTGTGATTTCCACCATTTAACTAACAAATAGTAACTGTCCCTCCGATCAAATATCACATTCAACACACCGATACTAGACATCTTCATAGAGAAAATAAAGGCTTTTAGACATCCTATGATCTCACACATGAAACGGCACAAAATCGCAGACAGTATGCGACGCAAATATCTCCAAGAACAGAATCCTCCATGTCAACAACTAAGTAGCATCTTTGAGAAAAGAATATGTAAAAGTAAAAAACAAAGAACCGCATATCTGAGCAGTAGCCAGAATGCAGAGGCAGTTGGAAAAACAGATGGCACAAAGAGAGAAAGAAGAAAATACCCTTGTCGTTCTTGATCACAGGCTCCACCTTGACCGGGGTTTTAGCAGGTGAAGGGGCAGGTTTGGGTGATGAGATGGGTTCAGAAGGAGTCTTACCAATTACCGCATCCTCAGTATTAACATGGGTAGGTTTAGCAACTGCCTCAGCAAATGTGAGTTTATGGGGAACTGGGGCAGAAACAGCAGGCTCGACTGTAGTGGGTTTTAAGGGAGCAGATAAAGAGTCTGCTATGGTTTGGGAAGGCTTTGCAACCTCAGCAGGTGCCACCTTAACCTCAGCCAATGCAGCCTTAGTTACTGGCTTAGTACAAATCACAGGGGCCTTAGTGGCAGTTGGTTTTGCCCCAGCGGCTGGCTTAGCAGCCTCAACGGGAGCTGACTTGGGCTTGGCGACCTCAACGGGAGCGGGCATGGCGGCCTCAACGGGAGCTGGCTTGGGCTTGGCGACCTCAACGGGAGCTGGCTTGGCGACCTCAACGGGAGCGGACTTGGGCTTGGCGACCTCAACGGGAGCGGGCTTGGCGACCTCAACGGGAGCGGGCTTGGCGACCTCAACGGGAGCGGACTTGGCCAGCTCAACGGGAGCGGACTTGGGCTTGGCGACCTCAACGGGAGCGGACTTGGCGACCTCAACGGGAGCTGGCTTGGCGACCTCAACGGGAGCTGGCTTGGCGACCTCAACAGGAGCTGGCTTGGGCTTGGCGACCTCAACGGGCGCGGACTTGGGCTTGGCGACCTCAACGGGAGCTGGCTTGGCGACCTCAACGGGAGCGGGCTTGGCGACCTCAACGGGAGCGGACTTGGGCTTGGCGACCTCAACGGAAGCTGGCTTGGCGACCTCAACGGGAGCTGGCTTGGGCTTGGCGACCTCAACGGGAGCTGGCTTGGCGACCTCAACGGGAGCGGGCTTGGGCTTGGCGACCTCAACGGGAGCGGACTTGGCGACCTCAACGGAAGCTGGCTTGGCGACCTCAACGGGAGCTGGCTTGGGCTTGGCGACCTCAACGGGAGCTGGCTTGGCGACCTCAACGGGAGCGGGCTTGGCGACCTCAACGGGAGCGGACTTGGGCTTGGCGACCTCAACGGGAGCTGGCTTGGGCTTGGCGACCTCAGCGGGAGCTGGCTTGGGTTTAGCGGCCTCAACGGGAACAGGCGTGGCGGACTCAACAGGAACGGCCTTGGCAGCCTTAACGTGAGCGGGTTTAGCCTCATCAGCCTCAATGGGATCGATTTTGCTTGAGGTCTGCTGCTGAACAGCCTCAATTTTGGCTGGGGCTGCCTTAGGCGCTTCGATGAGAGCTGGTTTAACAGCCTCAACAGCTGCAGTTGAGGCTTCAGCAACCAATTTAATATTAGTCTTGGGTTTGGTTGCTACCTTAGTAACCTCTACAGAGGGCACAGGTTCTGGCATTTGAATTGGCTTCTCAGGTGGGATAAGTGGAGGGAGATCATCATCAGCAGCTGCAATAACAGCAGCAGATTTAGATGAAACAGTCTTGAACTCAACTGATGTGGGGGGACTAGATGCAAGAGTATCTAAAAATGAAACTGGAGCTGCTACAGCAGGTGTTGATGTCACTTTAAAAGCAGCTGGGGCTGCAACCTGCTTTACAGCAGCTGCTGAGGGTTTGTTTGGCTCAACTGGAGCAGGTTTAGCATCACCTACAGTTTTCTTGGAGTTAGCCTCTACTGGTTTAGTTGCTGGTGTCACTTTGCACTCCACAGGGGAAGGAACCGGCACAAATGCCTCTGCTTTCTTAGCTTTTCCTTGTTTGCCAGCCTTGACAATTTTGGGGGTAAAGCGAGTAGCCTGATTAGCAGATGAGCTGCCAGGTGAGGTAGCTAGGGGAGATGGCACTGGTGACAGGGGGGTAGCAGAAGTAGTACATTTTGGTGAGGTAGGAGAGGAGGAAGAGGCAGACATAGAGGAACGTTTTCTTCTGCCAGGGACAGCCTTTGGGGCAGAAGAACCCTGTGCACCCTTGGCATCTTTGCCTTTGGGCTTTGCCGGGCCTGAAGCCGCCTTAGGTTTCTGGGAGGAATCTAGGGCAGGTGTAGCTGAATAGGAAGAAAAAAAAAGCAATCTTTCAAGTTTTTTTTTTCAACGGGAAGTCTTCCTCATGCGGGTTAGATGATCACAAATCACGCAATCTCTTTCCTTCGGGTTAGGAAAACGACATACCTGTACTTTAGCAAAATGCAACTCACAATGCAGCCCACACTTCTTAGTTCCCAAATTGAAACCAAATTCTGTATTTAGTCAGGATGCAATTAGGAATAATGGGAAAATTATATGTGCAACTCAAAATCACATCACGATGATGCATAAACCCACCTGCTAGTCTACCACTGAACGAACAGATGCTTCAAAGTAGAACTGACCGACAATTCAATATTTCATGTAAAAAAGATTTCCATCAAAACGGATACAAATAAAAAAGGCCAGCATATATACACACATCACTTAAGTTGCAGAGGAAAAAAGATCTAAATAGGCCAAACGACAAAAATCATAAGGAATCGGTCTCTTTTCCCCACTTATTTTACCAACGGGGCAAAAATATGCCTAAAGGTGCACTCATAGGATTGAGTCAAAAAGTAAGGAGGGGAGTGCTTGCTTATCAGGACAAACCAACCTGACAGGCGGCAAGTGGAATGAGGTGGGCCTTCACGTTTGGAGGACTCCTTAGACTGAATGGCCTTGGAGAGAAGCGTTACAGCTTCTTTATCAAGATCTTCATTTTGAGTGGCCACGGTGACATTCACTTCACAAGGCAATGCTTTAGCTGCGTCCAGCAAAAGATTCCTCGACACTGGGGCATCAGCTGCCTTCACATCTTCACCATTTGCAATGACCTCTTCAGGGGCGGATGTTTTTGGATCACAAGGTATTTCTTCTGCCACGGCACTAGCCTCGCCTTCGGGGACTTTTGCATCAACAGAAATCTGCTCCACGTCTTGGCAGGCCGATATTTCAGCAGCAACAACAGACTCCTGACTTTCTACCTCTACAGTTGGAGCTGTGGCATGTGGCTCTTCTGAAGAAAGAATGGGAGTATCAGCCAAAGGCACAAACTCTTCATGAACTGGAAGGTCAGCTGAAGCCCCTGCTGGATCAGCAGTCGTCTCCGGATTTGGGACAGGTGTTGCCGCCAACCCGGTCTCGGCGCAAGCGGCCATTTCTTGAGTCGCAGCAGCTACACCGTTTACTTGATCAGCAGGAGTCGGACCACTAGATTCTTCTGGGGAGGTTTCGGGAGGATTCTGCAGTTCTCCGTTGCTGTGAGCATTGCTCACATGGATGGCCATCTCAGGAGGAGCAGAAGAATTCAATTCTCCTATAGCCGATTAAGGAAAACCAACAGGAGTAACAGGGGGAAGGGCAATGACAATTGTTTTGAGACCAATTCAAAGTCATCAGGAATGCACCACGAAGTGAGAAAGAAATTGTGCTCCACATGTGGACAGAAACGAGGAGTTTGTGAATAAAGTAAGGCGTGTTATTGGCTATTGGTTGGCCAAAGTATAAAAAGGGAGGCGTTAGGTGCAGTGAAGAAAATAATCCCGCATCCCAAGCCCATGCAGTGTCCATGTGACAAACACCAGAAGATCTATGCATAACTTTGCATGAAAATAAGCTATGCATTTACTAGAGCCTTGAATTGATTAGGCAGCACAGCACGTGTTCATCATTGTAATGATCCAAAGCAAAGTCCATGGAGCCAGTACTGAACATCCCAAATTACTTTTCAATTTATTTCAAAGGCCTTTTATTCAAAGATAAGAGCATTATAGTTTGCATTTTGTGAAAAGAGGGCGAGAAAAAAACAATCTCTATGAATTAATGACCATCGCATTATTTTATTCTGAGAAATGTCCAGTCGTGACCAACCAGGGTTAAAGGGCTATTAAATGATGGCCAAAATTATGATTATAATTATTTTGACTTGACGCAGGGAGCACTATTTCTTCCCACAGGGAGAGAGGGCGCAGCAGGGTCCAGCAAGGTCCAGACGAGAGGTACTGTAAAGCTCACAGAGGTGAAACAGTCAACATCGCAGGCGATCGTGCTCATTTAATTGTGGGAAGACAAAATCGATTAGATTAACTGCGCAGGCCTAAATTGAAGCCGAATCAGTATTTTACCTATCCATTGCCATTTAGGACACGATTATTACGCCGTTCTCTCAAACGTCATCTGAATGGCACTGGAGTATTGTGTTGCAATGGAGTTTGTGTTTCCAAACAATGATGTGATGTTAAGTCCACGTTTCCAACACTAGACAAAGAAAAATATATAAAAGTAAATGAAATTTGAGAATTATGGGTAAATTGTTACAGTTTCTAACATGATACTCAAAACACATCCAGGATAACAGATCTAAACTAACACTAACAAGTCCATTGATCACTTTTTTCACCAGATATTTTATTTTGGTCATAAAAGATTCACAATATTCAGACGACTTTCAAATGATGTCCAACATTAGAAATGTACGTTTTGATGCTATCTTAATACAACAAGAAATAACTTCATTCCCTAAAAATACACATCGAGTTTATTTGAATAGCTCAAAGGAAATAGGCAACTTTTAATCTATGCAAAGTGTGTTGACAGCATTTTTGTGCACAGGGAAGACAATAAACACAGACACACAACACCATGCATTGTGTGCTAAATCCAGTTGTCAGTGCAAGTCACCACACACCATTGTGAGTTTGTGTAAATAAAAAGAGGGGTCCTGGATTACTCTTTTCAACACAGAGCCAAACAATACCACCACTGCAGTTCCCTCAGTGGGTAAACCGTTACAAATATCTCAACACATGGCTGTGTGACAGTGAAAATAACCGTCACCTGTTCTATCAGCTCAGTGTCCAGCCAGGCAGTCAACGCCATGAAGCAAATAACTGTCCCATCATGCACTATTGCTCCTCTACTCAACAAATAACCTTCCGCAGATGGCCATTCGTTGAACATTTCACTCGTTTGAGATCCAGGACCACCTGTTCTATTTATTTGCATATTACATGCATGTTTATGAGAAGTGTAAATATACGAACCGGTCTCTACTTGAGGCTGCTGCATCTCCTGCTCAGTAACAGGGACCGTTTCTGTGGCTTCACCGGGCATGGTTCCTGGGGATGAAAACAGTTTATTAGCAAAATACAAATATTTTTAAAGTAATAGTTAGTGGTGTAAAAACAAACGTGGCGGATTACCGACGTTAGCTCATTCATAATAGACTCGCAGTTAGAGCAGGTGACTGAGCCCATGCTTTTGCTAGGTCCGTCTAGCTCACGTTAGGCAAATGCTTTCAACCATTTTTTGACGCCCGGGGGACGCTAACGACAAGTAACGCAGACTACCGTCATGTTTTATTATCACACACTTAAACCCTCACACCAACGTCCACACAGCCCACTGGGGCCCTGAGTGCCTGCTGGTAAAGTGGAAGTCATGTTCCCCCATTTTGAGCAGGTAATCAAGAGGGACAACGGGACGTATATCGGTGGCCCAAGGGACGAAAGAGAACACATATCTGCGCCGGCCCGATGAAACTACTTTACTTTAACGCGTGAAACGAATAATACGGACGGGGATGTATGAAAAACGGGTGGATGATGTCGGATTATTCGCGGAGGCACTTACCGACTCAGGACGCTATATCCAAGATGGCTGTGAGAGAGAACTCCTGACCTCCGTTTCACAGTAATATCCGGTTTAGAGTGGATGTTTCTACTTCCGGGTTATTTAAAAGACACCAAGCAGTCTTCTTTTTTACATATAAATTATTATTACATCGACATACGGTAGTGCTCAAGACGTTAGCTTCTTGATAAAAATGTTTTGACTAAACTACAGTACTACATTACATTAGTATTTGTACTTTGTATTTGCTTATTTTATGGTACTTTATACTTCTACTACGAATGTCTGTCAAACCAACTGCCATCTGTTACTAGAAAACAGGTGATGGTTGGTTCGAGTAAACGCATTAATACAACAATGTAACCACACCACTGCAAGTAAAGTAAAAATATTCTGAAGTACAGAATGCAAAATGTACCTTTCATCGCAATGGAATCGGTTGATAAAGTATCTATCTATCTATATCTATCTAGAGGTCATTTCAACTCATTTATATACTGTACATAGCGTTGGGGAGACAAGTCTACAGTGCATCCGGAAAGTATTCACAGCGCATCACTTTTTCCACATTTTGTTATGTTACAGCCTTATTCCAAAATGGATTAAATTCATTATTTTCCTCAACATTCTACACACAACAACCCATAATGACAAAGTGAAAACTGTTTTTTGCAAATTTTTGCAAATCTGTTAAAAATAAAGAACGAAAACATAACATGTACATAAGTATTCACAGCCTTTGCCATGACACTCAACATTTAGCTCAGGTGCATCCTGTTTCCACTGATCATCCTTGAGATGTTTGATTGGAGTCCACCTGTGCTAAATTCAGTTGATTGAGAAAGGCACACACCTGTCTATATAAGGTATCACAGTTGACAGTGCATATCAGAGCATAAACCAAGCCATGAAGTTCAAGGAATTATCTATAGACCTCCGAGACAGAATTGTATCGAGGCACAGATCTGGCGAAGGGTACAGAAAGATTTCTGCAGCATTAAAAGTCCCAATGAGCACAGTGGCCTCCGTCATCCGGAAATGGAAGAAGTTTGGAACCACCAGGACTCTTCCTAGAGTTGGCCGCCCAGTCAGACTGAGCGATCGGGGGAGAAGGGCTTTAGTCAGGGAGGTGACCAGGAACCCGATGGTCACTCTGACAGAGCTCCAGCGTTCTATGAAGAGAGGAGAACCTTCCAGAAGGACAACCATCTCTGCAGCACTCCACAAATCAGGCCTGTTTGGTAGAGTGGCCAGACGGAAGCCACTCCTCAGTAAAAAGCACATGACAGCCCGCCTAGAGTTTGCAAAAAAGCACCTGAAGGACTCTCAGACCATGAGAAACAAAATTCTCTGGTCTGATGAAACAAAGATTGAACTCTTTGGCCTGAATGCCAAGCGTCATGTCTGGAGGAAACCAGGCACTGCTCATCACCTGGCCAATACCATCCCTACAGTGAAGCACGGTGGTGGCAGCATCATGCTGTGGGGATGTTTTTCAGCGGGAGGAACTGGGAGACTAGTCAGGATTGAGGGAAAGATGAATGCAGCAATGTACGGAGACATCCTCGATGAAATCATGCTCCAAAGCGCTCTGGACCTCAGACTGGGGTGACGGTTCATCTTCCAACAGGACAACGACCCGAAGCACACAGCCAAGATAACACAGGAGTGGCTTCGGGACAACTCTGTGAATGTCCTTGAGTGGCCCAGCCAGTGCCCTGACTTGAACCCGATTGAACATCTCTGGAGAGATCTGAAAATGGCTGTGCACCGACACTCCCCATCCAACCTGTTGGAACTTGAGAGGTTCTGCAAAGAAGAATGGGAGAAACTGCCCAGAAATAGGTGTGCCACGCTTGTGGAATCATACCCAAGAAGACTTGAGGCTGTAATTGCTGCCAAAGGTGCTTCAACAAAGTATTGAGCAAAGGCTGTGAATACTTATGTACATGTTATGTTTTTGTTCTTTATTTTTAATAAATGTGCAAAAAACAGTTTTCACTTTGTCATTATGGGTTGTTGTGTGTAGAATGTTGAGGAAAATAATGAATTTAATCCATTTTGGAATAAGGCTGTAACATAACAAAATGTGGAAAAAATGAAGCGCTGTGAATACTTTCCGGATGCACTGTATTCATTGCCTTACATATGTAAAGCCTGTATCTTGAAATAACTATTTCCTTATTATAGAAAGTGTACACAAATAAATGTGCTTAGTAATATTGCAGCACAAGAGATCAAGAGATAGATAGATATATAGATACTTTATTCATCCACAGGGGGTAATTTGTTTGAAGCAGCAGCAGCATGCATGTTTACAATATATACATTAAATAAAATAATAAAGCATGGCAGGACATATTACATTTAATAATTTAAATAAAGGAAATAAGTGTATCAAAGTGTATATTAAGTGAAAGTGGTGCAACATTTATTGATGGTGTTCAATTTGAGGATCTGGCCAGAGGAATGTTCTCCTGTATCTGCCCTTGTGCCTGTGATAATACAGAACACTCATGAGTTGAAGTTTAATCAGATGCCAATAATAAAAACAAAAACACATTCAGGGTGGGAATACGAGACATAACGCTTCACACTGTCCCGTGTGTCACATGAGGCAAAAATGTAACAAAACCTCTAATGTGGTTAGTATTTACAGAATAGTTTAAATTTACAATCGACAAAACCTGGATGACTGCAGTTGTGAAGGAGCAAATTAATCCCACAAAATCTGGGGAGCTTTAACCCTGATTTCCCACCCACATTTTTATCAGTGAAAAATGTACACATTTAACCCTCCTGTTACCTTTATATTTACTGACATATTTTACCCTTGGGGTCAATTTGACCCCAGCAATTAAAACCTCCAGAAAATTATTAGAATTAATATTGTTTCCCAAGTTTAAGTGTGAGGTACTTTATGTTTGTTTGTTGACTACCTAAATAGCCCTTTAAATATATAAAAAAGTTGATATTTCTCGTTTGACAGTGAAAAACAGCCTGGGGTCAAATTGACCCGAAAGAACACCGACATTAAACATTGAATGGGGTCAAATTGACCCTAAGGTAACAGGAGGGTTAAAAAAAATGTTTTATCAATCGGTCAAACTAACCTAGCTGCTTGCTATGCCTTCTAAAACTAAATCTGCTAAATATCTTCTGGTCATATTAAAAGTAAATTCAATACAAGACTTTGAAAAAGTTGAAATATCAAGTTTATTTTCACAAATGACTGTACAATAGAAAAATAACAGACAAACAACATTACACTGGTATCGTGGAAGGACAATCCTTGAGTAAGGAGACATTTTTATATAAATGCATCAGTCTTATATGTATAATTCCCACATATCAGATTAAGTCATGGGGAGCTATTAACAAGTGGTCTTCTGCATAGCTTCTTTGTTGTTGATCCAGTTCAGAAGTCTTTCTGAAGATCTAAAACCAAAACAAAAAAACATTACATGAAAGAACTTGAAAAAAGTCGCTCTGACCTCATTTCACCCACTTCGAATAATACATACCACTTTTTTTGAGAAGTTCTCCTTTCCACGAGCGAGCCATCCCATCCAGAAACTGATCAAAGTATTTCACATACTTCGCCAGGCTCGTTCTTTTGTAATCTGGCCAGAAAAGGACAATCAGCGAGCCGAAACATTCTTCAATTCAAAGTCAAAGTTTAAAGTCAGCTTGGTAACTTCTTCCATTTGTGCAAACATACAGAAGATCTGAAAGTACGTTTCTCTCTTGTCCAACTTAACATTTATTGCAGTAATTAAAGTAATAAACTGCATACCAGCTAACAACAACAACAACAATTTGACAACATATAAATTAAGAACTATAAAAAACGCTATGTCTGTACTATAGCAGCAGTCAGACATGGAGTTTTAGTAGCTCAGATGATTTAAAATAAACAAAAAAATCCCTGGGTTCACATCATCCTGTTTTTAATATCAAAGAACATGTAATTGAGGTTCATCATGTCAGTTGATCTATCACATTGGCTTCGTTTTGAGACCTTGTGTTGACTTATTTATAAACTCCTCTGTGACGCACTGAGCCTTTAGATGTCTGAATCTCACCTCTGATCTTTCGTTTCTCGGCCGCGTCCTTTTCGTTTTCCTTCTCCTTGGCGTCCTCTGACTTCTCTTCCTCTTCGCCCGTCTTGGGTCGATCCAGCTCCTCACAGATCTGACTGGAAACGAGAAAAAACAAACGGGTAATAACATCAGCTCTGACGAATATATCAAAATAGATTCATGAGAGAACGTCAAATTACCGCTCACCTGATTGTGGGCACAGCAAAAGGATCAAACGTTTCTAATTCTTTAAGGTCCATGGGAACAGAAATGCGCCCTGGCCCGAGATCAAGAGAGAGAGAGCAGTCACGGTGAGACCGTCTGCGGTGCATTCAACACGCCGTGTTGATTAAGTCCCGTTACATTGATGCTCACCGGTTTTGGGATGGACACTGAAGGGACTCTTCAGCAAATGGTTCACCCCTTTACTGACGTTGACGTCGAGCCGCGGGTAACAATACTGCAGCATGATCTCTTTCTCAAAGTGGAGGCTCTTTTTGGAAGTGCTCTGGGGGAAGGGAGATCGTGTCATCATGAAGCTTCTCGCTGTAATATTATTTTCTTTAAAATCAATTCAGGGTTAAATAACTGTCGCCATGTGATGCAAACAGAACCACGAACCCGTTTCCTTATGGCTTGATCCATCACCAGTTTCCACCGGTTCTCTGGTTTCTTCTCGTTCTGGAAGTCCTGCTGTAATTCTTTTCTCACATGTAAACGCTGGAGTTAAGGTCAAGACCAGTTAGATGAAGAGATCACGTATTTCAGTTCTCATACATCAGAATTATTTTTCTCCCTCTCTCTGCCCATGAGCTAAAAAAGGATATCTTCAGGCATCAGCGCCAACACTTTGTCTACAGATTCCTTGCGGCCCAGTATGTCCTGATCCTGTAGCGCGTACCGGGGAAAGTATTGCTCCACAAACACCAAAGACTCTCTGTTGAGATCACAGGTACAAGACTCTCAAAGCCCTTGAATACGTAAGATTTGTCCGAGGCAACAAACCCAGAGACAGTCGTTACATTTAGAGAAACGTCTACAGCTTCAAAACTGACCTCCACCGAAAGAGGATCGGATTCTCACCTGATAGAAGGATGAATTGGATCTGTGAGCACAACTTTCTTCACCGTCTCATCACCTCCCTGTGAAACAGCAGTGAATAGAAGAAAAAGAATGCACTCATGGTTATTGAAAAGAGAAGGAAAAAAATTAATAAACGAAAAATCTGACATAACTTGGATAATAGCTTTTTTTTTTATATTGTGGTCATGCTTATAGGGATTCACTAACCCTTATTTTTATTATCGATTAATCTGATCAGATTATTAAAATATGATAGAATCGTATTGTATGGAAATCTTATAGTTATCATCATAGACAAATACATTGTTTAAATGAATGATAACAAGCACATACTGAGTCAGATTTCTCTGAAAATGTGTTAATTTTGCACTAAAGTTCTTTATTAAAGTTTAAAATGTTCAGTACTTTTCATTTGTCAAGTATCACACAAGTATACAAAACCGTGTAGTTATTTCATATAATTATTTATTGAATTCCAAAAAAAATATTATATATATATTGCAGTTTCTTTGTTTTTAACTACCATTTTCTGTAACTTATCAGTCACCATTCATGCCAATTTATCTGAAATAAGTTGGTCAATTTATTGCTTGGGCTCTATTTGAGCTGAGAGAAATGCACTGAAACACACAATGCTGAATACAGAACTCTGCTGCTAATACATACATCTGTTCTAATCTTGTCTATAAAAAAGGTAAAATACTGTTACCTTAACCAGGCTGAGGTATTCTGCAACTGCAGAGCGTGCCGTTACCGAGAGCTTCCTGGCAGCTTCATCACACACCCAGCAATGCACTCCTCTCCTGCCAGAATAAACCCACAGCAGCTGCTGGAAACCAAAGTCATCTAGAAAAATACACAAATTAAAATAAATGAGGAAAAAAAAGTGTTCGTTGTGAATACGGCAGAAAATCAGAAGATAACACAAAGTGTATGGCAAACAAACAAACAAACCTCGAAGAGCTCTGTCTAGGACGCGGATGGCGATGGTCATCAGGGTCCAACACTTGCAGCAGATGTCTGCAGCACTAAAATGAGAGTTTACGTTAGCTCAGTGATGTGACCGTCAAGAGATCCTAAAATTCAACTCAATAAACCACTCGATTAATTCACCTGCAGCAGCTTCTGACATCATCGTAGTCCGTCATGTCGATGTCAAACACCAGCTCCTTCTCCAGGGCTTGGAAGGTCCCCGACTTCACGGTGTTGTGTTGATTGGGCTGTGGGCGGCAAACAGGTGTAGCTTTATCCATGATATATATCTGTGATGACACACACTCACACTATGTGAAAGCAGATGCATGCAGTCTCACCCTGTGACTGTAAATGGCTCCTATGTCAATCTTGTAAGGGCTTATCTTCTGCATTTCCTTCTCCAGCTCGGTCTGCGTGCTGAACGACTGGTAGCGGACGTAGATGTCATCTTTGAGTGTGAAGGAGAACTCTCGATTCTGAAAGTAGTTCTTCTGCACTGAGGTTATAGAAAAAAACAGTATATATATATACCATATATATATTAGTCCCCGTATGTGAGTAATAGTATAGTAGTAATAATAGAGGAACAAGCGAGACAGTATAGTTCCATGTTTCCAACATAAGCAACAGCTAAATCTCAGATACAAAACACTGGTTAAGGCTGCAGTGTTTTAACCTGCTAATCTTACTTTAGCTTGCACGCGCCCTGTCGCAACAGCACACTCACCTCCTCCGTAGTTCAGCCAGCGGTAGAACTGGGAGAAGGGGAACAGCCGTCGGTAGTACAGCGGTAATAAGTCCGGCAAACAGGCCGAGTCATAATTTGCGGATGACATTTTCTGACAAAATAGGACCGTTATTCTACGTTGAAGTGCCAACAATAAGCGAGCTTTCTCCCGCTGCGGGCTGACGGTTCCGTGTGTTGTTTGACGCCGAGCGTCGCGCGGGAAACTCTCTCAAGCGGAGGCGATGAACCAATGAAAACGAAGATGAGCTAGTGACGTCATACAAACGCGGAAGTGCTTTTTTTATGTAAGTAATCGATATTTTTTCCCAATTAACGTCTCAGTTGGATCACCCGGTGAGGAAAAGTAAAGACAATTAGTGACGAGGTAGTAGAATTTGATTGTTGAGCTCTACTATATAAAATGTTCGTTGAAATTCGCCGAGACCGGAAATGGAGACGGAAGTGTCGTCGGCTGGTGAGAGAATCATGGGACATGTCGTCATTTGACCCAATTTTATTAATAGAAGTAATACAAATAAATGGAAGAAAAAATAGCATTAGAGACAAATCGAAAAATGGGGAGGGAAAGATACATTTTATATTTAAAATATGTTCTCAATTAATAACTAAAAAAAGAGGACAATGGACTAAATGTCTCAATATACTGTAGGTTATATATGAATGTCGAACTTCATCTAGAACTGGATGTGTAAAACACGATAGTTTTTGAGTTTCAATGGATCTCTGACAAAATGAACAAATCTTGACAATTATTGGGCTGCAAATTATATGATCCATCCCCACTGTAAATGTGACAGGGGAATTAATACAATGATACATCAATTCATTAAATAAAAATAAAAATAATACAAAATAGGAATTCTGAAAACATAACGTTAATCACGAAGATAAAATGCAGTGGGTACATTTTTTTAGTTTGAAAAAAATGTCAATATATACATAATTAAACTGATTGGTCTGCTGGGAATTTTGGGGGAACTTGTAAGACTCTCTTTTTCGTAAGCTGTCGTTTCAGAGAAGTATTATTTTAAGCAACAACAACAGAAACACTGGATCCTATTAAATGTGTTCTGACGTAATGGCTTTGTTGAGACTGTAATTTAATTATATCACCTTTAGAGGGCAGTACGGTTTCATAAGAATATAGAGTTGCCACACTGAGACTTGTTACAGAGAATGTGATGGTAATTTTCAGCATGGGAGATAAATGGTACTTAATTACACGATTATTTTCGAGAACAAAATACAGTCAAAACAAAAGATGAATGAAGATACACAGATACTACAGGAAAGAGGGGAAAAACAAAAAGGACACCTCCCTGGTTTAAGAAATGGCGTTGGATGCAGGTCGAGATGTGCTTATTTTTTTCACACAACCGTCTTCTGTTGTTTGTTTATTTTTGCTACCTTTATGATAATGTGTGCCATTCCCTTTTCATTCAGATAGACTTGTATGCAATGCACAATGACACCCTTTGCTCTGACATTTGAAAAGGGCACTTCAAGACAAAAAGGGAAGTGGTGGTGCCCCTTTTTGTCCTACTAGCAGTCTAGTGGCAAAACTCATTGCTTAATAATGATGTGCGTTTTTCTTTACCGTTGTATTTCCAACCGGAGCATCAAACTCCATCTGACTGAAGTGGTGCTGTTCACACTGCAGGTTGAAGGCTGAGCAGCGATAAGAGCTCTCGTCAGTTATTGTACTTCTGATATAAAATACCAGTCACGTCGCGTCTGCACATGAAATGTGAGTTGTTCTACAAACATATTCATTCTCTCTCTTCTTCTAACTTGTCCATTATTGTCATTAAAGCCTCTCTGTATAGTTTCCTTCCACGCCTCTTCTTTATTTCACACAAATTTAAATTCGAAAAAAATGGCAAGACATTGTGCAAGTAAACCTTTTTCTATCTTCCATATTTACATCTTAACTTGCAGCATGTGAAATGTAAGTATGTAGCTTTTAAGAAACAAAACTAATATTTTTAGTGCACAACAGACGAACCTGAAAACCTCCATTCTTATGCACTGTAGTTAATCCTTTTAGTTGTTCACGATAGTCAGACAGGTATACACTGACAGTGAATATATATTGCTCCAATTACCCAGCTGTGAGCATAATATACTCCATATGTGAAATACCTGTGTTCTCAATGGGTAACAAACTACTTTCCCCTCTGCAGCATCAATCACTGCACTGTGCCATGTTCAAGAGCAATTAATAGACAAGCATCCCAATACATTTCCACTTGATGATTGCACTTGTGTTTATGGTAATACTCTTAAATCATACCCTGCTCTAAATAATGAAAAAGCTCTCAACCACGTCTTTCTTTGATTATGCAAATTATTTCGCTGCATGCCAAAGGGGATGTGGTTAGTCCTTTCTTTGCAATTATCTGAAATGGATTTCGGATTAACACTCTAAAGCCACAATACCGATGTTTGCAATTTTTGCGGCAAATTAATGCACATGGCGTGCAGTAGTGCAGTAGCTCCTGGTACAGTTGTACTTGAGCTTGGTATAACAGATACGGCTCACAAACGTCCACTGACACACACACACACACAGACAGACAACACACATGCATAGAGTTGGGTTTCTGCCACTTAGGAGCACATTGTATGGTCTAACAAGCCGGAGACTAACCTTAACGCTAACCTTGACCGCTACTTACCTCAACCTAACCATAAAACCTTACCTTCCACCAATTATTCATCCCTAAAATGTAATAATTGACATTATGGGACTTCCATTTTGTCCGCAAAAGAAAGGCGAGTCCCCATATGGATGTCCTCACAACATGAGTAACACACACACACACAAGCAGACACACACACACACACACACAGTAAATGTCAGTTAGGTAAGGTGAAACATGTCCATGGAGCATGTACAGCAGCGCCAGGTCATCGTGTTCGCTGTACAGGAGGAGTTTGAGGATGATATAAAAGTCACTGCATTTTCAGATTACCGAAGTGTGCCACCATCTCAGAGTTTTGTCGTCTTTCATCACAAATTCGTTGGGGATCCATCGGTCAATGGAAATCCTCTCAACTGAGTCTGCAAGGCTCACGTTGCTCAACCCTGTTTGGTGGTGCAGATGTTTATAGCCTGCATCAGGAATGTCCTCACGCTGTTAAATGATGCTAAAAGGAATAGTTTGGCTTTTCTGGAAAATATGTTAAATCACTTTCTTTCCAACAACGAGATGAAAACATTGATACCACTCTTGTGTTTTTGCATTAACTATGGAGCTTTAGCCGGGTGGCGATTAGCTTAATGTTACAACAAGACAGGAAAGGGAGGAACCAGCTAGCATGTCTCACTCCAACGATCTGAAACATGCCGAGCAGCACGTCTTAAACTCACTAATTCGCTTGTTAAATCCAGATATGGTGTAGGAAGTCCACAGCCATCTTAGTTTAGCGCGTTACCACGCTAACATTTTCTAATTTGCCCTCAACACAAAATGCAGCTGAGGCTCATGAGAAGGTTATTAGTTTTGCTTGTATTTAGTCATAAACCGATAAATATTTTCCCTGGGGGACATTACTTTTTTACCCAATATCATGGCAATCAATCCAACAGTTGTTGAGACATTTCACTAAAAAGTCAGGGTATCATCAAAGTCCAGGTGATACATCCACTCGGGACCATGACACATCCACCCATCCAACTGCTATTGAGATATTTTGGAACTTTAAACTCACTCACTATGTAAATAATGTGTGTGTGGGGGGGGGGTTCTTCTGCAAACAGTTCAATATGTAAGTTTCAAACAATAAATACTCCATTCACGAAAAGGCCACCTGATAAAAGATAAGCAGCGACGGTTGTGAAACACATTTAAGATCGTTTACATGCAAGTTTGTAACTCAGTGTTTGGAAACTCGCACACGTAGATATTAAACCCAATGGAGCACGAGGAAGTGAAGCATTCAGTGCCAATCGGCGTTTGCATGTTATTAAATTGTGCCGTACATGCATGTGAAGATGGAAATCTGAATGAAGCACGACACATAATTTATGTTGTTCCTCTCTGCGCCAGGCGCCAGGTGCGATTCCTGTCCTCATCCAGAGTTTCACGCTGTACATTAAGGGCATCAAAGAGCCCTCTGCGACTATCGTTTTCCATTTTATCTTCTGCACACCACGCTCCACTTCCTCTCCAAATGGCCGACACTCTGATACTTCAGATTGATGGAGCCATCTGTCATCGGATGCATGCAGCCACTCGCATGTTTCATGTGAAAATAATTGCATGCGTCCTCACATGGCTCTATAACTCACGGTTGGCCTGAAGGAGATGTACACAAAAAGCATTAAAACGGTCCTCAGCGGGACATTTAGACAGCTGGATTTCTGCATCATATCCTCCCTCAAACCATTTCGTAGCCCTTTCATTTTAAACCCCCAAAAATGACATGTCACGTGCACTCTGACCGCTGAACTGAGATACTGAAGATGTAGAGGTCAGAAAACCCCAAAGAATATGTGTTAATCAGATAGAAATCAGATAACAAGTGAGGTACGTTCTGATGGCTTCTGGCCATGTGACTTCACATCCGCCAAAGAATACTCACAAAAGAGGAAAACAACAAGCATATTAACTTTTTGATTAATCTGATTGATGTTTTTCTGTTTGTTCAGCTGTGAACAAAACTAGATGTTGGAACTATAACCAGAGACTCATGAGGTTTTCCACGGAGAGGACATGAGAGGCCGTCATCCCGTTCTTACTGTTAACTTTAAGTAAAAAGAAAAAAGAACAATAAATCCCTCGGAAATATAGTGGAGTCAAAGTAGGAAATAACATAAAATGATATTACTCAAACACCTCAAAATTGTTGTTGAATAGAGTGCTTTGGTTACATTACACCACATATTCACCATGTTGTAGTTTTCATACAGACTATAACCAACTAAACACATATACAGTACTTAAACACTATTTTAACATATATTTGATAATTTAAGTTGGCCTACATTTTGATAAAATTACTCCTTAACCAATTACTTAACTAACATTCAGGTCTTTTACTTGTAATGAATATTTTTTTTAACAAAGCAGCTCTGTACTTAAAAGGATCTGAGTATTGGTGGGAAGTTGTCTTTACTCAAGGACTTCTACACATACTTATACTTTACTTGAGTAATTCAAGTGGAGGTTACTGTATACTTCTACTCCACTCCATCAGAGAGAATTGAACTCTTCAATCTACTATAATACATTTAGTAACCGATTCTGAATATTCAAATAGAACAATATATATTATTATCATAAATGTGTCCTTCTCTACACACTACATCTATTGCACTTGTCCATCCTGGAGAGGGATCCTCCTCTGTTGCTCTCCTGAAGGTTTCTTCCCTTTTTTCCGCATGAAGGGTTATTTGGGAGTTTTTCCTGATCCGATGTGAGGTTCTGGGATAGGGATGTCTTTGTGTACAGATTGTAAAGCACTCAAAGACACATTTGTAATTTGTGAAAATGGGCTATATAATTAAACTGAATTGAAAATTGGTTAATTCAATGATTATTAAAACTGACAATAATGATATCTGGTTCTGAAATGGTCCATTTCACCTAATGGAAAGGTTACTTTGGCTATTTTAAGGCATCATTTGGATGCTCAAACTGATGTACTTTTACTGAATTACATCTTGAGAGCCGGGCTTTCACTTGAGTATTCCTCCCGTTTGTTATTGCAACTTGAGGCTACATCTACAACTCCACTACCAGCATTAGGTTGCTGGGTGTTGCGTTGAGGGGACCTGTCCACCATTACCACCAGATGACCTCGTGCGCTGCCCTCCGCCTCCTCCGCCTCGGCGCTCATTGGTCGGCGCGACAATATAAAGTTCCGCAGTGATTCTCCCTCATCGACTGCCGCTCTGCCTCACTTGCCGCCTGAGGAAGAAGAGGAGCAACCCTGAGGATTTACTCAACTTCACCCCGACATTATTCGCACTCTCTCCCGCTTGTGTTACCGATATCTCGGCCGGTTGAATCTCTCCGCGTCATGAAGGAGAGAAGACTCGCGCAGCCGTGTGTCGCGCGCTGTAAGATCGTGCTGGTCGGGGACGTCCAATGCGGTAAAACAGCGATGTTACAGGTTTTGGCCAAGGACTGCTACCCAGAGGTACGACACATCATTTAATAACGGGGGGGATGTGTTGAATATGTTTGTTCTTTCTTTTCTTATTGCAACTGAACAATATGTGCATGACGTAAATTAAAGATTGTGCGATTCATCCCCCACGAGGAAGAATGAGTGTTACTTTATCATTTTACAAGGGTCCAGGAGACCAGACAGGAATTTTCTTTCTCTTTGTGTTCATAATTGTGTTAGCGAGCACGCCACTTAGTTTGCATATGTAATGATCTTATTCCTTGAAGGCCTCTTAATCTTAATCTTATTATTATAATTAATTAAATCACTGTCACTTTACCACGTAGTTTTGTTTTTGCCTTGTTTTTTAAAATCTATTTTTTCAACTTTTCTATTCTTGTTTTGTATACCTCTTACTGTTTTTTTTAATTGCATTCTCTATTTATTTTGTATTTATGTCTGTCACTGCTGCTGCAACAGCCACATTCCCCTCTCTGTGGATCAATAAAGTCTTATTCTAACCTCTATCTTCTGATTTATATCTATCTAATTTCTCAAACTCCCATGGTGGTGCCAATATATCATTATAGATTGACATGTAGTATATGATATTTAACAATGGGCTATTTTTTCCATATAGGTTTGGTAACTCAGACTGGGTTACATAAAATCCTCTCGGATTAGGATTGATGGGCTTCTGTTTTAAGATCTTTGAAATATTGTAGGTTAATATGCTTGTGCACTGCTGAATGTATGAATTGATTAAAAAGGAGCAGCACATTGTTGTAGTGGATTGCTTTAGTCATTTTAGAAAAACAACAACCCTGCACAAACATTAACATATGTTAGTTTTAACATATCCAATGCATTTTGCTGGTGGCAGATCTGCCATTTTAAACTCTAACTGTTGATCCACAGTTTAAGATATTACAATGTGAATTTGTGATTGAGAAAAACCTCTTTCTTCTATTGTCCATTTCTAGACTTACGTCCCCACAGTGTTTGAGAACTACACCGCCTGCATGGAGCTTGAAGACCAGCGTGTGGAGCTCAGCCTCTGGGACACATCAGGTGAGGATTATTCTCCGACATATATATATATATATATATTACAATAAATATTATTACCAGAGTTTAAAACAACTGTCAGAGAGCCAGGCTCTGATCACCTGCCCCCTTTGCTTTCTTTGACTCACTTGCCAGATTAACATCCCCCCCGAGCTGCTTGTTGAGCATATCATTATTACTAATTATTACTATCGAATAAAGAAGTCGGGTTTCAGGGACTGGTTTCTGGAACTTGTTTACCCTCCCAGCAGCAACAACAACGCAGTCGGCCTGGAGTCGGGTAACGACTGTCAACAAGGCTCCGTCTCACTCATTGTCTCACACACGGTGTCAACCCAGACGTCACTATCTGCCAGTCCCGTGTTTTGATGCGGTTAAGCAGCTTTTCACTCGCGGGAAATCTGTTTGAGAGATCTCCTTCGGGTGGATCGGTGCCGGCAATAAACAACACTGCCTGAGCAACGAGACGGTCTGGGACCCAGAATCCACACAGTTCAGCGTCAAAACAAACACCCAAAAAAACACAATCAAAGATAAACCGTTTGAGAAATACAACCACGGCTATTAAAGGCTACCAAGTTTGACTGTCTGGTTTAATCCTAAACTTTTCACTTCCGTCTCATTTAAACTGTACAGCTTTATTGTAGCTTTCAGCAGTTTATTATCATGAATGAATCTTTACCGTGGGTGGATATTTTCTTGATGGTATTTACATCATTTCTCTGTATGTTAAAGGTCATTATGCCATTATGTTAACCTACTGACACCACCCGCAAATCCTTCTCACAACAGCAACTTAGAAACGGTCACACACAAACATTTCTGAGTCGAAGCCAAGAGGAGTGACACTGATCTCCGAACTGTGTTTCAGGGCCACAGGTCACGATCGTTTTCATTGTCGTTTAATCTGCAGATTGTTTTCTATATCATGATAATAATCTGTAATACGTCTGAAACAAGGGGACATCTACAGATGTCTTGTTTTGTTTGACCAACAGTTTAAATCCCAAATATATCAGTTTACAATGAAAAATCAAACAAGGAATACAGCTTTAAATTCTCATATTTAAGACGCTGGAATCATCTAATTCTCTGCATTTCTGCTTGAAAATGTTAATTTAAAAGATAATTTGGTTGTGGTTTTGTGGCCAGTACATTTTCTGTCTATTAACTAATAGATTTATCAGCCATGCATTGCAGATCCAGTTTGTATTTATGATAAAGGTGACTGAAAAAGATGTCCCACGCCTACTTTATTTATAAAATACGTGTGTAAAGTTTCATCAAATCAACTTTTTATAATATATGTGCTATTTGATAACTAGACTTTTTTCAAAGGTCAGAGGCATTACGTGAACATTATCCACTGACATTTAACAGCAACTACTATTCATATCAAGTCAATTTTCAAGTAAAAATGCAAATTTTCTTGGTTTTGCCGTGACTATAATTTGCTGCTTTTCTGTGTCAATGGAATATCTTTGAGTGTCCGACAGTTGTTGGATATGAAAGGAATTTAAAATAATAATCTCCCCTTTTCACAATTTTCTGATATTTTGCAGACAAAAAGATGAATCAGGGAAACAATCTGCTATCTGGGCTACAGCCCTAATGCATACAGTTTATATAGTTCAACCATAATCAGAGCTCAAACATATCGAAACATTATGTAAATGGTATCAATAATAAATCTTCTCCAGAATAGATTTATTTCATAACAATATTAGCGGCGGTATTGTGCTCAGGGGAAGTCGAGCAGTGCCAGTTGGCCTGCAGAGGGGTTGTTTCAGAGGGGAGCAGGGAATGCCTCGTCCATGCAGGGGATGGAAGTGTGTGTGTCCTGCTTTACTATCTGTGTGTGTGGCGTACGGCCACTGTGAACAGAAGGCACAAGTGTGTGTGTGTGTGTGAGAGAGCTATGCATGACCTCCTCACTGCCTTATTGTGTGTGCTACCTAAAAAAAAAAGGTCTTATGTAAGTGAAACACAAACCTACATTAGTTCAGTGCTGGTTTCACTGAACTAATGTAGGTTTGTGTGTTCGTCTCCCACGGAGCAAAACCTCTCTGGACAGTCGCCCGTTTCTGGAGAAAACATTGCATAAGACTCTTTATGTATGTTTCTTTCCATCCTCCATTCTCATTATCTTTATTTATAACATTTGGGGCTACACGATATTTTTTTATCAGAGATTCAATTGAATTTTCTTTTCTTTTTTAAACAGTTTCCTTATGCCAAAGTTGATGATCTAAAACCAAAATATATTTAGTTTACCATCTTTTAAAACCAGAAAGGAAAGCAAATCCTAATTTAGAAGCTGAAAAAAGAGAATATTTGGCAAAACAATGTCAATTAGTTTCCTAATCCTGTCAGCTCTCATCACTTTGCTCCAGGTGATGTCTTCATTTAAAATATGGCCTTTCACATCCGAAACAGATGTGAGAAGTTCATCTTCAGCCTCGTCTCACACGCAGTCGTTCTGTTGTAAAAATCCCTTCGCTTTCCTCCTTTGAGAGCAAAGAGGCCGTTTCTTTTGCATCAGCTAATGTTTGCTTAAACTGGAAGTGTGTGTGTGGTTGTGTGTGTGTGTCCAGGCAGGGGGCTTCTGATGTGTGGGAGGTGGTGGGTGTTCCATGTTGTGTCCTCATTAGATCTCTCTGCCTCCTCTTTCTCAAGTCTTACATCACCCCGGCTGCTTTGATTCCTTAAAAAAAAAAAAAGGAAGATGTTATTGATAGATTGTCGTTGTATAAGATGTCCCAGATCAGAGATTTAAGTCAAATATGTGAACCGGAGGTGCTTTTGGCTGTTAAAATATTGTTATGCCTCCAGGAGAGAATTCCTCATGACAACCCGATTGTTGGTTGGTTTCGGAGGAAGCCTATGAGAAGTATCTATTCCCACATTTGGCCCCCGAGGACCGGAGTAGGAAATTAAATCTTGGTGTTGGTGTGTGGGGAATGATTAGGTGGAGGGAAGACAATAGAGAGCGGACATCCTGTCAGTCTGTTTTTAGCCCGGGAGCCTTCCTGAGAATTAAAGGAAAAGGTATGTCTGCATATAGCTCAGCCATTTATGGAAATGCAAGGAAAATATGTTTCCTGCACACCAGAATTCACATTCTCACAACTAAGGTGTCATAGGAGACAATAATCAGTGTAGACTGACTGTGTGAGGCGACGAATAGTGTATGATATAACTTTATTAGTGTCATTAAAGTCATGTCTGATTAATAAAGGAATGGGCCAATCATGTGTCTGCGCATGATATCTGAGAAATGCAGCCTAAATCCAGTGCATTTTCATCTCCTGTGTTTTAAATCATTACGATAGAGAATATGGATGCAGAAAAGAGAACACAATTATTGTCAGTCAAGAATCATTATAATAAAATAAAGTTTGAGATGATAAGTCTATGTTGCAACGGATGTCTAAACGGAGCCTGTGGCAACATTAATTGCTTTTTCGCGTAGCTCATGTGTCTTATTGGTGTGAATGCGGCAATCTGAAGTCGCGCGTACACATTGGTGTCATTTATTTATGTGCCGGGTTGTACACCCAAAAACAAAATACCTCGTATTTGATGGCATTATGGTGGCAATACAGTACAGACGTCATTTTTCGTTGACCATCCAACCCACGAGTCGGGCTAGCTGTTCCCCCTGTTTCCAGTCTTTGTGCTAAGCTAATACATTTATATTCAAACTCTCCATTTGAAAGCAAATAAGCGTGTTTGCAAGATGTCAAATGATGAAGAATACTTTTCAATTACCTAACTATTCTTTATATATACACTACCGTTCAAAAGTTTGGGGTCACTTAGAAATGTCATTATTTTTCAAAGAAAAGCACTGTTTTTTCAATAAAGATAACATTAAATTAATCAAAAATACACTCTATACATTGTTAATGTGGTAAATTAATATTCAAGGTGGAAGTGTCTGGTTTCTAATGAAATATCTCCATAGGTGTATAGAGGCCCATTTCCATCAACTATCACTCCAGTGTTCTAATGGTACATTGTGTTTGCTAATCGGCTTAGAAGACTAATATCTGATTAGAAAACACTTGTGCAATTATGTTAGCACAGCTGAAAACAGTTATGCTGGTGATATAAACTATACAACTGGCCTTCCTTTGAGCTTGAAGTTTGAAGAACAAAATTAATACTTCAAATATTAATCATTATTTCTAACCTTGTCAATGTCTTGACTATATTTTCTATGAAATGTTCAATTCATTTGATAAATAAAAGTGAGTTTTCATGGAAGACACGAAATTGTCTGGATGACCCCAAACTTTTGAACAGTAGTGTAGATTTTCTTGTATTAAAAATTCATAGATTAAAATGGCCTCAGACACGGTGTCTGTATGTTGGCACTTTATCTGATACTGAAGCCAAGCAAAACAATATTGAAACGTTTATCCGACAGTGGGCTGATGATTTATTTCCACAGGGCATCTGGTAGGTTGTTTTCTTTACTTACCTCAAACAAAAGTTTTGCAAATAAAGTTAGCAATTGACCAACAGTGGAAAGACGTCGTAGTTGAAATGACGATGACTCAGTGAGTTAGTTTACTTTGTTGGAAAGATTCCTGTCAGTGGGAAGGCGATGATTTGCTCTCTTATCAGTTTGGCAGCGGCGTGTGTGACTGTTTGTGTTTGTGCTGTGTGAAAGTGTGGAATGTGATGGAACATTATCATAGTGTCTACTGGATTCAGACCACAGAAAGAGATATTAAGTGTACGTGTGCTTGCTGACAAAGGGAATACTTGACTTCATTTCACAACAACGTTGTTTTGAGCCAATTGTGTCCAACAAGTTGTGCGTCGTTGCGGGAGACGCTCCTAAGTGCGTGTCCTGACCTTGTCTCTGCAGGTTCTCCGTACTACGACAACGTCCGCCCCCTCTGCTACAGCGACTCGGATGCGGTGCTCTTGTGCTTCGACATCAGCCGACCGGACACCGTGGACAGCGTGCTGAAGAAGGTGTTCACGCTATGTTAACGCCACAATCTTCCAACTTCCTCTTACTTGTGTTCAGTCTTGATCTCTTGCTGTCACGTACAAAACAACCTTTCTTGACTCTCTCTTCTCCTTGCAGTGGAAAGTAGAGATCCAGGACTTCTGTCCCGGCACACGGATCCTACTCATAGGCTGCAAGACGGACCTGCGCACGGACGTATGCACTCGCATGGAGCTGTCCAATCAGAAGCAGGCTCCCGTCTCCCACGAGCAGGTTCGTCCCGGGACTCGTTCTTCCTCTCGACGTCTCCATCTCCTGTCTCGACCCGGGCGTGGTCGCTTCAATCTACCGCAGCTCAACTTGTGTTTCCTTCCACCGCTGTAGGGTTTGTCCTTGGCCAAGCAGCTCGGAGCACAGGCCTACCTGGAGTGCTCGGCCTTCACGTCAGAGAAGAGCATCCACAGCGTTTTCCGTACTGCGGCGATGGCCTGCATGAACAAACTCCAGCCGGCCAATAAACCCAGCCCCGTCCGCCGCCTCTCAAAGAGACTCCTGCACCTGCCCAGCAAGACGGCGCTGCTCTCCTCCACCTTCAGCAAGGACAAGTCCAAGAGCTGCTCCGTCATGTGAATACCGCTGAGATCGTGCTGCTGGGGGAGGGGGACAAGGGCGGGCAGCAAGGGGTCCAAGGATATGCAAGGGAAAGAAAGCAACCATTTCTAGAGAGCATCTCTCTCCTTTGCAGCATCCTCCCCAAAGTCCCCGAACACCACTTCAAAAAAAAAGAAAAAAAAAGTTTGCTACACTCTCTATATTCAACTCTGACGCTGAACTTTTGATCATGACATATCACCAGCACACAGTGCGGAGACGAGTGGAAAAAAAAATGTTTGTTGAAAGTATTTCCGATTTCTAAAATACACCTGTGCAAAGAGATCATAGCAGGCGCTCTCGGACTCCTCACATGAAGGTTGCTGCGAGAGCTTGAATAAGATGAGCGCCTCCTTTTTTCTTTCTTCTCAAAGTGCTTGTAAACACTGCTTTCGACTGCATTGCCCTGATG
The DNA here is from genome assembly GCF_029220125.1 of Pseudoliparis swirei. Lineage (NCBI taxonomy): Eukaryota > Metazoa > Chordata > Actinopteri > Perciformes > Liparidae > Pseudoliparis > Pseudoliparis swirei. The sequence goes on along the minus strand of NC_079396.1, from coordinate 22,921,976 downwards.
GGAGGCATTTGAAAATTCTGATAGTGTTGCCCTTTCCCATCCATCTCTTTTTCTAAATGTCTCTTTAAGGTCACAGTGGGCTGAATGGCGAGATGAGAAGTAGAATATGGCAGTTGTAGGAAGTGGTTTCTACAGAAATGCGGCACAGGGAATTTTAAAACGGCGGTCCTTGAAGAAATTATCCCCACCCCCCCCTTACCTCTTACCAGTCTTATTTGTTCAGTGGTATTCTTTATATTTATTTTATGTTAGGGATGGTACATTAATGAGGCGTCCTCTCACTGGGCCCTGGTACTTTTAAGAGCTGCCAGCTTTTTGTTCCAGCAAAAAGTTTTTGTTTTTTTCTTCTGGTCTTTAAGTGAAAAAACATTAAATATTCATTTGTAGCCACACAAAACAGTTTTTGTACCGAAATGAGTCTTATTTCTTTTTTATTGATCCTGTGCCTCATGGATATTTAAAAATGTCCTCAAATTTGAACGTTTGACTGTAAACGTGTAATAGTGTTGGAAGTTAGCGGTGCCAGGGTTCTGTTGGGGGGTTGGATTGTGCAAAAAAATAAGCTCTGTGGCTAAACAAAAGCTTATATGATACTTTACAAATAATCATCACTTGTAAATGCCACTTCAGAATGAGAACGTTTTACTGTGATGTCACCTCCACCAAGCTTCCAACTTGTAATTTTATTTCGCTAATCTTTTCCACAAAAAGGGCCGGATCTCGCCAGTGGTTGCCAGTCACAAAATCTAAATCAACAATTAAAAAAAGTTAGACCTTGAATAGTACAACGAGCTCGCTGAGGGAGTAGACGAGGTTCCTTGTTTAATGGTCCCCGACAACCTCTCTATAGTCTCATATAGCCACGCCTATTCTAAGACATAAGCTTCAACATGTTCGGGTAATATACAAAATCTCTTAAGCTCGTGTTTTTCAAAGACCTCCTTTCATGCATCGAAACCATGATGATTATTTTTTAAAACATTGATTTCAAGATGAGGGAACCGGAACTGCAACATGTTTTGTGTTTTAGGACTCTGCTCTCTATGTGGGTCATCAAACAAGCTGCAGTTGCCGGGTTAAGCTGAATATTGTTAACGGTTGTCCAAGATGCACCTGCTGCCATTTGCATCCCGGATAACTGCTTTAACCATAAATGTCCCTGGGACGACTTGAGTCACACTAAGAGGCTGGTCCTGTCTGGAGAAAAACTTTGTAAAAATTTTATTTATCCCATTCATGCTTGAAATTCTGATTTCTTTTCTTTTTGTACTTCCCTGAAAAGCATCTGGACAGTCTCCATTTCTGAAGTAACCTTTTCTCTCGTAATTTTTAACTCGCTTGTCAGCTGTCTTCAGTGTTTGTTTGTTTGTTGATGTTGTATTCACTTGAGTCTTCTTGCATTAGCGGCTGTTGACAGCTCGGCGAATGGAGGACCTGATGATTTGTAGGTCGGCACCGAGAAGCTCGGAATTCTCTGGATCTACAGAACACTGGAATTTCATGTGTTGCCTGGCAACCGAGTGAGCAAGGGGAGGGGGGGGGGGCATGAGCGGGGTTTCCTCACAGAGAGAGAGGGATGGCTCTAAGAGGGTGCCTCACCTTTTATTTGTAGCATCAGACGGAAGCCACTGGAAGGTGACGGCTGGCCATGTTCAGGGGCTGCTCGATGTCTCCACATGGTTCTAAAGACCCCACGCTGGCAGCAGCCATGAGCGGGTTGTTGGGCGCAGCGCGCCGTCTAAAAGATGTCTGTAGCTCTGCTTCAGTCGTCATATCAAACAAGCTCCGTTTGGTTCAAACGTACAGCCGTCGTTTCACTTTTTCTCGCCCGTCTTTTGACCGACAGGCTTGTTTTGTTGTACATTTCCTTCCCATTGAAACTGTTTACGTCCCTAAAAAGAATGCTACTGAAGCGAAACAAAGTGTTTACGTCAAGTGGCCTATTATGGCTTGAAATTATCGTCTGTATTTGTTATTGTGATACGCTACTTTCTTTAACTCTATATTTAAATAAATGTCTGAAGTGCATTTACAATTGTTTATTTCCATGTTAAACTCCTAATGAAAGACATTTTATGGATGGACTGATCACTGTTCATGAAGAAAAGCACACCTGTGTTTCACCTTGAGAACTTGTCTTAAACAATTTAGTTATAGCTATAAACGCCAAAATAAAAACATGTTGGAGGGTAAATTACATATAAACTATATTCATTATGCCTACAGTTCAATTACAAGTCAGTATTAAGATTTCTATGAATATACCGTAGATATTTAATGGATATCAAACATTTGGGATGATGCATTCTGCTGTGCCCTTGGCCTCGATCGTCATTTATTTGATTTCTGTATCTTTATTCACGTCGAACAAACACTTTTTATGCATACGAGTTCAATGAGCTGTATCAAAATGGAACGAGAGATTATTTGGGTAATTTTATCAAATTCTCTGCAGCTGATTGTCTATTTTGTCTCTCAAGAATGATAACATATACTCATTGTTCAGGTCAAGGGCGCCGTGGTTCACTTCTCAATAATAAATCCACGATAAAGAGAACACATTCAGCTGATGCTGTCTACAGTGTAATTCCTCAAGGTTATTGACTAACTCTTCAAAATAATACAAACGGCATACATTTGAGTTCAGTTTTAAAATGAAGTCCAATCAGGTTTTTACTCGTATACATTTCTGAACATCAAACAAAACTTTTTTGTTCGTCCCTGACAATTAGATGATGACGGCAGCTACACAGTGTGGTGTCAAAACAAGCCTGTGGATGTTATACCACTCAGGCATGAACGTAGCCTTAAGAGATTCCCGTAAATCCCTTCCCCCAACATACAGACACACACCCACATGCCTCATGCCACAGCATTTACCATGTTTCATGATGAATTTTGAAAACTTGCCACTTTGTATTGTTTTGCTGGAAGAAAAGAATTGGTACCATGGTGTCCTCCTGGAGCAGCTTTGGTTGCACCAGCTATTTGTACATATTTCACTAAGTGTCTGTAAAGTCATTCCTACGGTTATAACTATGTAATGATATAGTAAATGTATGTTGTAGCTCTAACTTAAATAATGCAAGCAATAACACAAGTGATAACCTCCAAAAACAAAATTTTTGGAAGGCAAGTTATATAAAACTATTAACTATATTGAATAAACATAACAGCCAATCTGTAGGTATTTGCTTTCATCAAATATATGGAAAAATATATGTTTACCTTAGCGCTAATCTTCAGTATACAGTGAGAGGGAAGTCAGATAAAGATAACGTTATTCTGGCATAATATGCAGTCATTTGAAATTGTTTTTGAAGTATAATTGAAAGCATTCCCAGTTTATATCATCATTAAACAACATGTTGTTCAAGTATCATGAAATTGTCGGACATTCTACCTCTTTTTATGTCAACTTAAACCAGTCAAAGTACCGTTAGCCGAGCAGCGAGCTAAAGTGAGTTTGCTAACGGTTGCGGTGTGATTTACTAAATTGTGTTGCACATTTATAACTTAAGAGCCGTCTTAGATAAAGACACAATAAGCTCTAACCAACCATTTTTAAGAGAAGCAATTACATACAATACTATATTCATATCCATCAATGTAATCGGGTAACGTTAACCTAGCAGCAAGCTTACACTGAGCTAGCTAACAGTTCGTAACAATATGAATCATCTCTACATGGTGACTAGTTTGTTAAACTGTTCCAATCACACACTTGGATCAAGGGATAGTTGGAACAAAAATATATCTTATAGACCTTGAGCATTTTCTTTTCTGTCCACTCCGGATGTCTTTGCCATTTCTGTTTCCTTTTATTTATCCTATGTAACCAGCCATCCACCCTGACCTCCAGTACTGTATTTTCTTCGTCTTTCCCTTGACTGATATTGGCTCTTATCGGGATCACCGTGGCTGCGTCCTGCGGTCACACTCTGCCCACTGATGGTACGACACGGATGCTGAATGTTTGCCATTCCTGAACTATCGCACAGGATACAGCAGTGACTCGTGGCCTCCTTATCCTTTACCTTCTCTTTTTTTTAACGATAGGAGACATTGTGATAAAAGATACTCTGCATCACCAGTCTCAGATAAATTTGGTCTCTTGTCTGCTCCAGCATTGATTTTCTGCAGCTTTAAATGGACAAGTGATTTGATCGTCTTTTGGATAAACCAAAAGGGCTCCGTAAAGTCTGTCTACAAAGCTCCTCTCTCCAAGTCTCCCACACAGATACATGCACACACTTATCAAAGATTGACCCGCACATCACATGTCGCTGTAAATCAGATTAGTTTCTGACAAAGGCGTATTGAGCCCTGTTGCTCCAAAGCATGATTATGCTGCACGGCCTTATATGTGGAACTCTTAGACGAAGGCTGCACCTTTTTGGATGAGACTAGCTTTTGTTGGTGCTGTTTTTGCTGGAGAATATGTTTAAAGGGATAGTTCAACATTTGGTAAATATACAGCGGCAGCAGATGTTTAGTTTAGCTTTGCAGAAAGATAAATATCTGTGCAGGCTTTTTCCCCCATTTGCAGACTTTCTGCTAAGTTAAACGACCGCTGTGTCCTATAACAACCTTTACAGAGTTGTATTGATTTTCTTATCTAACTCTCAGCAAGAAAGCCAATAGAGGTGGAGTCCTTTCTGGTGACCTTATTTTGGAGAAGAAAAGAAAAATAATACATCTTTAATCATGTTTGAATTATGCCGTGAATTGAAAATATGAAGCTTGTCAATTTAAAAAGAAAATTGGGCAAATAAATGAATCAATAATTTCATTTAATTAGGTGTGAAACAGATCGTTGACCCAAATCTCTCGACTTGCACAATGTACTTTACCAACTCAACTGTCACCTTGGCTTGCTATTGGTAGGTAACTGTAAATCTAACGGTACCAAATGTGTTTTATTCAGCTGCTTTTGTTATCAGCCGGGAAGCAAAAGAACACAATTCAAAAGGGTACCAAATCATTATTTGTCTCTCACTGTTGACCACCATATTGTTTTCCAAAATAAGGTCCCATGGCGGTCCACCAAAGGGATGTAACTTAGCCTCTCAAACGGTGTAGTTATCAAAATGTCAAACTGTTCCCGTTAAGTTCCTCTCTGGCATATGACCCCCCATGGCTCACTAGATAAGGAAGTAGGTCAGTAATTCAGGAAAAACACATACAGTATTTGTTTTCTTGCCAAAGGAGATTAGAGCTTGGCACATACTCTTTTGTATTTCCCCAAAACCTCAAATTATTTCCCAAATCAAGTTCACGAGCTGTCTCCTTTACGTCACATTGTCCCAGACCTTTCCAGGGATGAGATATTATTTATTTTATATGAGTGTGCCATTGTTTTTTTGTATATACTGTGTCATTTCTCTTTTTTAACTTGAGTGTGAAGAAAAGGAAATACACATTTTTATTCTCCCAAAAAACCGGAGGCTGCACACTGCTGATTTATTTATAAAATATCCTCCATGTCCAGGTGAATTGCTTGAAGGTAGATCGCACAGGCCAACAAAGACACATGTATAACGCTGACATATTTGATGTAAACTAACGAACAGGTCAGCAGCAAGTGATCTGTTCCGTCTTGACATTTGTCCCTTCCTCCTCTTGACGTCGAGGTGCCTGCAGCCGAGACGGTGAGACTCTCGCCACAGGATCAGGATCGGGAACCCGAGGGAGGATGATTTAGAGAAGAGTGCTGCCATCTGAAACCCTCTCGGGGAGTCAGAGAAAATGGTTGCAGTGCAGCGTGGCTCATTACCACATAAGCACGTCATCTATCATGGCAGCGCAGACACACATAAAAACACACGCGTGATGCAAGCTCACACACATTCGCACAATCAACCTATCAGACATCTCCAGCACCTCGGAGGCAGAGGAGGAAGCAGAGGGCTGATGAGAGGATGGGGGGTTTGCAAAGCTATATGCTGCTTGGTTACTGATGAGCTATCTGCAGACTGACATATAGGTTACATTCCCTTATATGCCAGAGACGCAGACACACACACACACACACACACACACACACGCACACACACATCCATTACAGCGAGCTTTGCCACAGCTGCTCTGACAGTGTCATAACTCCTGTCTCTGGATGGAAAATGGGGTTGTATGTCAAAGGCTCAGCTGGGCGAGGAGTGACATTCTCCAGTGTCCCATGGGTCCAGCAGACGAGACCACTGCAATGTCTTTCCACATATTGTTATAATTTCTCATCCTATGTCTGCATAGCTTTAAAGCGATCATTTGACATTTTGGGAAAGGGTGTTTTTTTTGTTTTCTTGCAGAGAGTTAGACGAAAAGATAGATACCAATCTCATGTTTGTAAGGCTGCAGCCAGCAGCAGCTTAGTTTAGCATAAAGAACAGAAACAGCTATTGAATGGCTGTGGAACTAAATCCTGCCAGCACAAAAGCTCCCAAATTACCATATTATATTTTCTTTGTTTAATCCCTTTCGAAAAGAACAGGTCATGTTGTGGTTTGTGTGTGCCAGACTCTTTCTCGTCCGTGAGCTCGATGTGTTAATTGATGAGCTTTAAAGATGCTGGTGTTTTGTTTTCCTCGGACCGGAGCTGGCTCGGGGCCTCCCTCACTAAACTAAGCTAAACTAAGCTAACCTGCTCGATCCGCTCATATTATATATTCCACAAAATGTCTTACTATTCCTTTAAACGTGCAATTTAGCTTTTCCAATCCAAGCATATTGCAATAACCGGTGTATTTGTTTATTTTTCTGAGAGTCTTTGAGTTTCTCTGTCATCTCTCTATCTGGATTAAAACACAGATTAGCATTTCAGTGGCACTGAAATGGCTCTTACTTATGGTACTTTTGTAGTTCGACTTTTCTTGAAGAAATGTTACTTTCTAGATTCTTGTTGTTCTGAGTTTGTACTCTTGGTTGAATCCACTTATTGTAAGTCGCTTTGGATAAAAGCGTCTGCTCAATGACATGTCATGTAATCTAATGTAATGTAATCTCTCGCCAACATAAAGGGCCAGACTATTGAAGCCAGAATCAGCACGAAAAAAAACAAAAAATCAAAGCAGAATTCCTCTGATTGTACCCGATTTATTGAATTGAAGTTTCTTTCTTTCGATCGATCCGTCCCTCCCCGCCGATAGCTCGGTCCAAAGCTGTCCTGATGTGTTCAGCTTGTGTCTGTGTGCTTCTGGCTACTCAATGAGGCACACAGACATCACCAGACAGCACACCACAGCTTTTATATTGCCCCGAACCCCGAGGACTCACTCACATTAATATTAACCACGTTAGGTTCTATTACAATTTGCATAAAGTGCATAATGTCCTGCAAAAATAATCAAATATTCAACAAATATGAGGCTTCACGTGTGTTCTTTTAAATTAAATCTATTCGTCACTGCTGTGAGTACGTTGGAGCGAGTTTCTTTGTCTCATGTTTGTGACGTTCCAGTGCTGTTCCCTTATTGTTCACGTGTGTCTTAGAGCTGTTCGTGTCGTATTGTATTGTATAGTAAGTGTATCCATGCGTGACTATGTACATGTGAATCGGTGTATGAATGTGTGTCAGTGTGTGCTCTGTATACTAAGCAGTTTATCTCGTCGTTTTTTTCGCTCTCCAAGAGTGGCGAGGTGAGCCACGTTCAACACACACACACAGACACACACACACACAACCACACACACATTGGCGCTCAGCTCAGGTCTGCTAGAATGATAAGACCCCTTGTGTCCCTGCTAGAGGTAAATAAACTCCCTTCGTACAACCATCCTGTCCCCCTCCCCTCAACCACCGTATTATAACACCCCCAGAAACCCTATATTTCACATTTACCCACACTGCTCACCTTCACCACATCTACCCCCCCCCCTCTTCATGCCCGCGTGCCCCGTGTGTGGCATGCCCTAAGGGCATGTCAAGAGTCAGTCCTCTTCTGGCGGTTTAATTGGACAACCACGCTTGGCATCGGGGATTGTGGGGGGAAGGGAGCAAAGTCGGGGGCACATGAGTTGCTCGTGATCGTTAGAGAGGGGTTTGAGATGTGATGTGCACATCTGGATAAAAGCTAGACACTGTCATATCTGCCACCAAATATTGAAAAGTCTGTTTTTTTAGGGCTTCAAACTAATATTTCGCTGATCAGCTCGTTTGTTTCCAAGTTATATCTTTAAATTGAAAGTGTTCCGGGTACAACAATTGACCCGAAACACCATGATGTGTCAGTACTCGAATATTGATCTCTCTGGTCATACACAGCTGTACTTGAACTCTTATCAATAGTCAGCTGTTAGTGATCAGAATTAGGTATTCAAACACAGCTCAGATTCCTGACCTGAAGAATCATTAACTGGCGGTGACACAAACACAACAAATAGAGCAATTTGCATCAGGGTAAGTTTACAGAAAATGTCAGATATTTCACCCAGCTTTTAATGAAAGAAAAAAACCCTCTTCAAGCGCATTACCAAACCTAATTAATTCAAAGATTAATAATAAAGTATTCGAATGGACACAAATATGAAAGTGAGTGTGCCTGCGTGTGTTTCTCTCATGCCGTGTCTCTCCCCACCGTCCTGCCTTTCTACTTAAATATAACAATAGAAACAGTAATTCAGTAACGTTAATCATCATATGTTTGTATTAAATAATGGCGCCTGTCAGCACTTGGCAGAGAGACAAAATGTAACCGGGATGTATTAAGAAATAGCAGTATCTTGATATTTGTGGTACATGAAGCAAACTTTTTTTTAAACTGCTGGCAAAATTCTATAAATAAACACTTTCATTATTATTCTTTAGTTGTGATGAATCATCAGGAATAAGATGATACAAATGTACAAGAATAAAGTAATTCATTGTCTAGAATATCAATAAACAATGTTTGTGTACTTTGGACTTTTTACTTACTTTTGTTTAAGAGTACAATTGAGTAATACGATTTTTGTTATACGATACTGTAACAGTGTTTTATTGTAAATATGTCTTGGAGTATGATACCGGCGCTGTGTTTTTCAATATGATACTGTAAATATAGTTGCTTTTTATAGTACAATACTGTAAATATCTTCTGTAGTAGGATACTGTAATTGTGTCACAGTACGATACTGTTAGTTACTATATCAAATAAATGGCCTACCACTATTCAGGTTTCACTTATCATAAATAATGCCCATTTGAACTATGAGAATATTTTACTATAAACAATTTAATTTCATGAAAGAGATATTAGTCTGAAATATAATTATCCTGTAAAGTGGGTTAGCATGAGTCCCTCTCAGTGGAAAAAGTCAATCACCTTCATGTTCTATGACAGTTTGCCAAAAATTGGGCCTTTTGGCAAGTACAGTCCATTGTCCTGCTCATGCGTTGATCCCCAATGATATGACGCGTGACATCTCCTCTTTTTACCCCGCTTGACTACTGACCCATGGGAGACTATGGGTCAGTGGTTAGCAGGTCTGTCTTTCAATCAGCGGGTTGGAGGTTCAATCCCCGCCCTAGTCGATGTGTCCTTGAGCAAGACACTTAACCATGAATTGCTCCCTGTACCTGTGTCTACAGTGTATGAATGTAACAGGATTGTAAGTTGCTTTGGATAAAAGTGTCAGCTAAATGACATGTAATGTAATAGGAAGCAGGATTTTGGGTTGACAATAGAAACTTATGTTGAAGCGTTAAACTTTTACCGTCTTACCAGTCTATTCTTCCCTGTATCTTCCCTACTTGTGTGTGTGTGTGTGTGTGTGTGTGTCTGATTTTCTACCATTAACTTTGATCTGGTTCTACTGAAATTGTTTCACCTTCAGAAGGGCTCCATAAATCTCCCTTGATCTCAGCGGTGTGGATGAAAGGGCAGGTCCGGAATATGAATCAGCAATGGGCCAATGCAAACTAAGGCCGCATCTAAAATTTATTTGATCTGTCTGCAGGAGAGTGTACACACACCAGAGGATGGTTTAGATTACAGGAGAAATATACTCTGTTCCCTGCACGAACAACCCTTCTTGAATTTAAATCTTCTGCAGAGGATGGTGATTCTGAATGGAACTGAGGAGACAGACCTTTTACATAATGGCTGCACAATATAGTTTATGCTCAACAATGGGCTGATTGGCCATTTATTATTTTTCTTATGATTCCATTTCACAATTTTCTTCTTCGGTAGAGTTAATAATTCTTCTCTTCTTATTGTTGTTATATGACAGACGGACAGCAAGATAGATAGTTAGATGGAGATCGATAGATAGATAGATAGATATAGTTGGATAGATAGATATATGGACATAGATAGACATATATATATATATATATATATATATATATATATATATATATATATAAATAGATATAGATAGATAGACAGACAGGCAGACAGATGTATTAGTATGAATTACTAATTTCCCCTGAATTAATAAACGTTGTCACTGGCATTTTGTTTTTGTTGTTGTCATGATTGATTGATATCACTTGTGCATTTTCTATTCAATGTTCTACAAACAAAGAAAAAGTTAATTAAGTTAATTAATTAATTTGTAAAAGATCTACCTATCATGTACTATACGAATCCAGCTAGATTTATTATATACATCTGTAACATGTAACACGGTCGCCGCCTTGTGCCCATAGTTTGCACCATCGATGTGCCTGATGGTTTTTCTGGTCAGGCATTTAGTTGTCCACGTACCCAAACAATTGGGGCCCTGAGAAAACACATCCCTTTTGCCGGGAAATGTAGTGCACACCGCCGTTGTCTCTATTTTGTACCGAACATTCAAGACTACAACTCCCACAAACCCTTGCGCTGTCCTTCGCTCGTGTCGAGCGACATGGCGTCTTCTTGAAGCGTACATCAATCGCAAGTGTTTTCTTGACAAAGTAATTACGGTAAGCTGTAAATGTCGTAAAGAATCTCATCGCCCTGTTGTGTTTTATAAAGAGGAGTCGTTTGACTCGAGCGAGGGTTCAGTTCTGCACGTTCTTGGCTGTTTATAGAAGATAATTAGCCGTTGTTAGCTAACGTAAGGACCTAGCTCGCTAACGAGCGGTTGTCTGGATTCATTCTGCAGAGCAACTTGTGTCGTTGTTTACGTTACAAATCACACCGTAATTCTAAATAACGTCGGTAAACTTTGCTATGAAACTTTGATAAGGCTCAAACTTTTACCGTTGGACTAATATTCAGATGATTTTAGACATCAACATTAACGTGACATTGATGTCAAACTCAAGCGGACAAGCCAGTCACCTTATGCATCAGAACTGACTTAACTGGTGTCCTAAACCGGCATTACTCCTCGTGATTTTGTTTTGTTTTTGTCATTCAAAGTCTCAAGTGTTGTGCCTGTTATCGAAAATATGCACCTGACAATGTGTAACTTTTAATGTTTTCCTTTTAGTTTTAATGTCCCAAGTTTGCCTTTTTCTTTTCTTATCTTAGAATCACCTACATAATATGCAAACCCACCACACAAGCAATTTATGTGCCATCGCTTGTAATACTTTGTCTTCCATAATTATATTTTGATCTTTGGCTCTCTATTATTCACCTCGTTACACCCGGATGGATGATAACCACCCGGGTGTTTACTCGTAACATCCTGCTGTTTTGGGCTTAAAAAGAGAAAATAAGTAATGCATAAGAACCACTCTTTTCTCTATGTATAAACTCAGCATTTGTTGTTCTAAGAACATTAGGGTTTAATAATGTTGGAATATAAAATGTCTTATTTGGGTGTGCGGACATTGAGCATTATAGTTAATATGTTTAGTAGACTTACATTTTTCCCTTAACAGACTCAAACTACCATCATAAATGATGGATGGACTAAGTGGTGGTGTAAAATAAGCTATACTTATCAATTACGTTGTGAGGTAAAAACTGTTACTTCACATTGAATAGTTTGCTTTTAGTGCCTTACGAACTCAACTAGGCTGTTCATGACTTTATGTCCTCTCAAAAGTCATGAAGAACAATTGTTTATCAGAAACCGAGTGAATGTCAAGTAACTACAAGTTGACCCGTGACAACAATCTGTTCTGTGTTTGCAGATGGCGGCCGACTCGGCAGACAAGAAAGATGCTGAATCCTCAGGAAGCAAAGACCGGGAGAGCAAAGGCACCCGGTCACGAGAACGCAAAGTATCGCCGATACGCAAACGCAATCGTTCTCGTGAACGGAAACGCTCAAACTCAGCAGAAAGGTGACTGAAGATCATAGGTTATAATTTGTAGTTACACACACAGATACTCTGTCTTGTTTTTGTTTTATTGGCTTTTTGCATCATGATATCGAACTTTTAACATTGTATGTGATTTGTATTATGATAACAGAGACCGACGCATGAAAGACAAGGACAGAGAGAAGGAGCGTGACAGAGATAAGGAGAGAGAGAGGCCGCAAGGATCGAGACGGCCATCGGCGTGATAAAGATCGCGGCAGGAGGTCCAGGTACGTGAATGATGGAATGGAGAAAGATCAAATGTCAATGTTGATACAGGCGAAAACAATCCAAGTTCTAAATATGACTGAAACTGACGGCTTCGCTATATTCGACATAGCACTTAATTATCGCCGTGCCTCACAAACCAAACAAAGGTGGATGCCTTGCCTCCGACAAAAAGCAAACTATCTGTATTTTGTTATTAATCTGTATTTACTCGACAGTGTCTGTTAAATCTGCTGTGAGGAACTAATAACCTCATAACCAGTTCAAGGTTTTCGCATTGTACATTGACATTGGTCGAATAAACAATGAAAGAATGATTACGTCTGTTCAATTTCCTTTGAAGAAGTCTGTCCCCCAAATCGAGGGAAAAATTAAAGAGAGACAAGGATATTAAAACTGAAGAGGAAGAAGATGAAAAGAAGAAGAAAGATAAGGTAACAGATCTGGTTTGGCTGAATCTTTCATGGCGTTGCATCGTTCCCGAGGTTGTTATTTTAATGTTTGCTGCTTCTGTTCAGGTGCAACCTTTATCTTTGGAAGAGCTTCTAGCTAAGAAGAAGGCAGAAGAGGAAGCGGAGGCAAAGGTGAGTTTCCCGAGGTTCACATCTGTCTTTATCTTTCTAAACCAACGATTAGTTTTCCCTCACTTCACTTCTTTTACATTTTTGCCCTCGTCAGCCCAAATTCCTCTCAAAAGCGGAGCGAGAAGCCGAGGCTCTGAAACGGCGGGAGCAAGAGACGGAGGAAAAGAGGAAGGTGATGGAAGAAGAGAGGAAGAAGAGAAGGATGTTCCAGGACATGGGGAGAAAAATGATGGGTGTGTATCAGGCGCTTGTTCAATGCATTTTCAAGCGATCTGCATCCAGTTCATAGAAGCAAAATGATGGGAACCGAGATTGTGTGTTTACAGAGGACCCCCAGGAAAGGGAGAGACGTGAGAGAAGAGAGCGAATGGAGCGAGACAACAACGGGAATGAAGACAATGATGGAAGACAAAAGCTCAGGGAGGAGAAGGATAAAAGCAAAGAACTCCACGCCATCAAGGTACGTCTCGGGAGAACGTAAGGAGAGCAGAGTGGCGGTGACCGGCAATTTTGTTTGTTAGATTTGCGTTAAACTGATTCGGACCTCCAAACTCCTCGGTCCTCTTAGAAATCGAAATCCCTTCTGAAGAAATGTCTTTATATTTTAAAGGAGATCCCGGCGTTTTTCCAAAAAGATGTTTCTCGTAGTTTATGATTTTCACTCGGAAATTGGTCTTAAGTAAGAAAATGAAGGGAGGTCAAACTATATTTTTTCTGAGGAAATGGATTCATGTTAACACCCATATTTCCAATGCAAACGTTTATGGTGACAGAAAATATATAAAATAAAGCCCAACAAGAGAGCAATATGTAAAACGTAAAAGTTGTGGCACACGTCTCAATTGAATGCCGTCAGGTTACCGTAAAAAGGCTGCAGCGGCACACGGTTAAATACACAGAGCGATGAATCATCGCATGGGGGGGTTCAAGCCTTCGCTTGTCATCGTATTTACAAATATAATGACCTTGAGGAAAAGTCCCTCACGCCCACAGTGGTCATGCATTCAGATTCCAAACGTCGAATGAGTGTTGTGGCAAATGTCCTGTCAAAAAACAGGCACTTATTTTGGCCTTATTTTTACCTGTTAGCATTTGGTATTCAAACATCAAACCATGCACCTGTGGATTAAAATCCAACGTGTGAATCATGTAATTTACCAAATGAAATGTCTTTAAAGGAGCGTTACCTTGGCGGGGTCAAGAAACGCCGGAGAACTCGCCACCTGAATGACAGGAAGTTCGTGTTTGAGTGGGACGCTTCCGAAGACACCTCCACCGACTACAACCCGATGTGAGCAAACGCCAACACATTGTATCCCTTGAATTGAAGCAGTTGTGTGTGTATACAGGACTGTCTCAGAAAATTAGAATATTGTGATGAAGTTCTTTATTTTCTGTAATGCAATTTAAAAAACAAAAATGTCATGCATTCTGGATTCATTAGCCTTTTTTTCTTTTATATTGATTATATTTTACAGCAGCTAAAACTCTAAAATCCTATCTCATAAAAATTTTAATATTTCCTCAGACCAAGTAAAAAGATTTATAACAGCTGAGTGTTTGTCAAGTCAGGAAAACCTTGCAGGTGTTTGAGTTAATTCATGATATTCTAATTTTCTGAGACAGTCCTGTATATATGTTTTTGATTCATGTGCACCAGTCTCAACAATGTGATGTTCCCAATCTGTCTCCCAGTTACAAAGAAAAGCACCACGTGCAGCTGTACGGGCGCGGCTTTATCGCTGGCATCGATTTGAAGCAGCAGAAAAGAGACCAGTCCCAATTCTACGGCGACCTGATGGAGAACAGACGTACGCTGGAGGAGAAGGAGCAGGAGGAGTGAGTTCACCACGGAGACGATCGGCTCCGTTTGGTTATTTTTCAAGAGGCTGCGGGTGGTTTTCAAAAGCATCTTTAGGTTTTTAAACCTAATCTGAAAAAGTATGACTGGGGGTTATATTAATACAAGTGACTTGGGGAAGAAAATAACAAAACGGTTGTGAGAAGATACACACACTTATTATAATTCTCATAGTAAGTAAGTAAGTAAGTAATTCTTTCATCTCTCCTCTCAGGGTAAGACTGAAGAAGATGCGTAAGAAGGAAGCGAAGCAGCGCTGGGACGACAGACATTGGTCCCAGAAGAAGCTGGAAGAGATGACGGACAGAGACTGGCGAATCTTCAGAGAGGACTACAGCATCACCACCAAGGGAGGAAAGATCCCCAACCCCATCAGGAACTGGAAGGAGTATTCGCTGCCCGACCACATCCTGGAGGTCATCGACAGCTGTGGCTACAAGGTCGGCAAACTGAGTCTCCATTGCGTTAGAGGAATATTTAGTAACTTTGACAAGCAAATCAAGATTTTTTTTTATTGCCCTCTCATCACCTCTGGCCCACTTGCACTGTGTGGAGGTGTGTCAGTATCTTCAGAGACTCTGCTCTCAAACTTAAGGTGCTTCTGTTCATCAACCTCGATTTAAACAACGCAGCGTCCGGGTGCCTGATTGTAAACTCGCATCCAAGAAGGAGCTACGAAAACAACGCCGAAGAAAACACAAATAACGAGGCGTACCACGAAGAGGACGAAGCCAAAACCGCTTCCGACCCGCTTTACAAACCGCAACCAACACATCCACTCATTCTGCTCGTGGTTGTAATCGTTCAAATCTATTTATTTTAACTTTTCTATTGTCTTCTATATTGCCTACAAACTGATTTATTCTCACACCATAACAATAATAACAATAACTTTTATTTTGTTTGACTCGTTGGTCGATCACTGCAATCTTTTAGCCAAAAGTTATTCAACGCGGGTTATGGTTATTTATGAATACGTGTTATTCCTAATTTTTAGCTTTCTTTCATGAAGTGTATATATGACTACGAGGAATTTTGTAATTGCATCCATCCTTTCATTGGTCCTCAGGTCCTGCGGCACCAGATTCAAAGTTATGAATAACTATTTGAAATCCGACTAATAATGACTTTTTTCTCTTCAAACCCAGGAGCCGACTCCGATTCAGAGGCAGGCCATTCCTATTGGCTTACAGAACCGTGACATCATTGGTGTGGCCGAGACGGGTAGCGGTAAGACGGCTGCTTTCCTGATTCCACTGCTGGTCTGGATCACCACCCTGCCAAAGATCGATAGGTAAATAATATCAAGTAAACACACCCGATACCACTAAATGTTTACTTTGAAAAAACATTCCATTTAATTATTCACATAAACGTTTTATTACACGTCTGTTCGTGCAGGATTGAAGACTCGGACCAGGGTCCGTACGCCGTGATCCTGGCTCCGACTCGTGAGTTGGCGCAACAGATTGAGGAGGAGACCCTCAAGTTCGGTAAACCTCTCGGCATCCGCACGGTGGCTGTGATCGGAGGAATCTCCAGAGAGGACCAGGGCTTCCGTCTCCGGATGGGCTGTGAGGTGAGGCGCCCGGCATGAATGTCCTTAAATCTGCCCAGAAATGACAGAAAAAGACCGACACTACTCCTGACTTCAGAACTTGCCTGACAATCATGTGATTTCTGTCCGCACAGCAGATTTACACTTCCAACCGGATCTGCTAATGGCTAATTCTGCGTACTTTTAATGTGCAGATGTGCCAAAATGTAAACGGATCATGGGGCTCAAGGAGTAGCTCGCAGCTTCTAAGGCTGGATCTCCTGTCTAGTTAAAGAAGATACAAGTATTAACACCTGGTGTGAATGCAGAGGCCTTTGGGTCAGACGTCCTTATCCAGCTACAGATGTTGTCACAGTTGGAACTGAATGCTAAAAGCCTGTAAATAAATAGATAACTGGACTAGTAAGTAGAGTAAGTAACAAGGTGTTCGGGTTCGGTGTTAAAAAGGATTTGGTCAAAGTGATCATTACCTTCGCATTGAAAATGCGGAAGGTTATGTTTTGATCGCCGTGTATTTATTTGTATGCGTGTTACTCGCATAACTCAAAAAGTATTAAACCGAATCGCATGAAATTTGGTGGGATGATTGATTATTATCCGGGGACCATTTGATTAGATTTTGGGATCGATCGGGTCAAAGGTCAAGGTCATGAAAAGGTCAACATCTTCTTTTTACCGTAGCGCGGTCAATTTCTATCCAATTGGCATGCAACTAATGCCAAAATGTTCATAGGTCAATGCCCAATCTTGTGATATGCGAAGGTATGCGCTCTACCGAGTGCCCGTTGTAGTTAGCAGCTGTTCCTTCTTGGACAGTTTTCTGACGCAGCGTCTCTTTGCCATCACTTCACATCTCATCCTCCAACGGCTGCGCGTTCTCCCTTCTCTCCCAGATTGTGATCGCCACCCCCGGCCGTCTGATCGACGTGCTGGAGAACCGCTACCTGGTGCTGGGCCGCTGCACCTACGTGGTCCTCGACGAGGCCGATCGCATGATCGACATGGGCTTCGAGCCCGACGTCCAGAAGATCCTGGAGTACATCCCGGTGACCAATCAGAAGCCGGACACGGACGAAGCGGAGGACCCCGAGAAAATGATGTTGAACTTCGAATCTGGGAAACATAAATACAGACAAGTCGGTTCATCCGTCGGAGCACAATCAGCATTTCCAATGTGTCGCCGCCGGGCGCTCTCGCTGTTTGCTTGTGTTTTAATGCTTCATCCATTTGTTTGCTCCTTTCAGACGGTCATGTTCACCGCCACTATGCCTGCAGCTGTGGAGAGACTGGCCAGGAGCTACTTGAGACGGCCCGCTGTGGTGTACATCGGCTCTGCCGGCAAACCTCACGAGAGGGTCGAGCAGAAGGTGTTGCTGATGTCCGAGGGAGAGAAAAGGCGAGTAAAAAAATCTGTGAACGCAATGTCTCTTTTTTTGTTGTTGAAAATGTCAATCTGAGTGTTTTTCTTGGGATCGTCTGTGTGATGCAGGAAGAAGCTGCTGGAGGTGTTGTCGCGCGGCTTCGAGCCTCCCATCATCATCTTCGTCAACCAGAAGAAGGGCTGCGACGTGCTGGCGAAGTCTCTGGAGAAGATGGGCGTAAGTCGACCAAAACATTAGACGTGTCCGTTTAAAACAAGTTAAACATCCTGAGCCATTTAATTTCCCCCGGACACGTGGTCGTCTCGTACTTAATTTATAACTTAAGTGATGACCATGAGTCTGTATTCTGTGTTAGTGCTTATTAACGTGTGCTAAATATTCTGTTAACATTAATTGCTAGTGAGCATGCGAGTCCTGTGACGATGTAGTGGAAGAAATGGAAAATA
Source organism: Pseudoliparis swirei (assembly GCF_029220125.1). Classification (NCBI taxonomy): domain Eukaryota; kingdom Metazoa; phylum Chordata; class Actinopteri; order Perciformes; family Liparidae; genus Pseudoliparis; species Pseudoliparis swirei. Next base: position 22,903,695 of record NC_079396.1, on the reverse strand, counting down.
CATCAGCATTTGGACTCGATCACACCAGACGCGACTCTAAAAAACGCAGCCGCACCAAAGACGCCTTTGGCAAAAACCTGCCGGGCAAAACAGCGCGGTGCACCTGTGGAGCGGACCTGCGTGCGCAACCAACCATTAATTTTGGGTTCAATATATATAAAAAAAAGAAAGGAAAGAGTACGGCGAACACCACCATCTATTCCATGAGTTGTGTCTCGATGGCGAGGCTTTCAGCTGCACTTCCGACCGAGCAGGAGTCAGTTTGAGTCGTGTTTAGATTTAGAATTATAAAGATCTTCGTAATTAAATACCGCTAATATAATATATAATACGAGGTTCTCCTCGGGAAAACAGGAAGGAAAGCCCGCCTCCTGCTCGATTCGATTGGCTGCCTTGGCCGAGTGACGTTGATGAGCGGCGCGCCTCGCGATTAAAGTTGAGAATATTGTAACTTTTAACCACGCAAGAAACCCGCCGCGTGGCGTTTAAAAGGCGCGTCTGAAAGTCGGTACCAGAGGGAATCGATGGTTTTGCGGGCGACGCGTTTTTGAGCGGCGCGTCCGGTGTGACCGAGCCCTTAGACTCTCTTCAAAAGCTCTCGGTAAAAAAGCTCTCGACGCGAGACGAGGCGTAACCTCAGCTGCGCTCCTCTTCACGCAGTACAACGCCTGCACGCTGCACGGCGGCAAAGGCCAGGAGCAGCGAGAGTTTGCCCTCTCCAACCTCAAGGCGGGAGCCAAAGACATCCTGGTGGCCACGGACGTCGCTGGCCGAGGTATCGATATCCACGACGTCTCCATGGTGCTCAACTACGACATGGCGAAGAACATCGAAGGTGAGAGCAGCTTCGTCCTCGGCGTTTTGTTTATTCCTTTTGTTTGCGGGTCTTCCCCCCCACCCCCGCAACATACGATGTACCTTTCCGTGTCGTCCGCCTGCAGATTACATCCATCGTATCGGTCGTACGGGTCGCGCGGGTAAGAGCGGCATGGCCTTGACGTTCCTCACCAAAGAGGACTCTCAGGTGTTCTACGACCTGAAGCAGGCCTTCCTCGAGAGCCCCGTCTCCACCTGTCCTCCGGAGCTGACCAACCACCCGGACGCGCAGCACAAGCCTGGAACCATCCTGACCAAGAAGAGACGCGAGGAGACCATCTTCGCCTGATGCCTCCAGACTGTGTCCACACAAACTGGACTTGACTCACACACACACACACACACACACACACACACTCACACGCAGAGCAGAGTCTCCAGCTGTCTCTTTACGTTGTAGCCGTACACGATGTCGGTTTTGCATTCTGGTTTTGGTCTCCAGGTTATTTTACTCCCATTTCTTTGGTTCTTTCTCCACCTCGGCTCCCTCGCTCTCCACCCGTTGTCGTTAACTGTCGCAGGAATCATCGGCGTGCTCGTTTAGGACTCAGACGTGGGCGGTTTCTCATCGGTGTGTGTGAATATTTCTACTCATTCACGGATGCGTAAATGAGGATTCAGTGGTATATGTTCTGTTTTGCTTCTCCAAGCATGAAGTGATTATGTAACTGATCTGCACTGTGGAGATGCTGCTCTTCAGTTGTCTAATGAGATCAATACCAGCCAGGATGTGAGTGCAGATGAGTAGTGCTGTGTTTTATTGATTATCTGGTGACCATAGTTTCAGTTTCCTCTTTTGTTTAAGAGACCAATCCCAGAAGTGATGGGCATTTTCTTGAGCTTCAGATGCACCCTCTGACCTAAATTGTGATTCATCATTTTAAATATAAACATTTGTATGGAGTGACGTCTGACTCGTGACTGCCTAGAAAGACTTCTTTCGACAGCGAGGCGATCAACGGACGCATCTTGGGATGCAAAGAAAGGATGAACTTTTCAACTTGCGTATAAAAGAGCAAACTTCACGCGCCTGAACATCGAGGAGCGGGAGGGATGCAAAGCTTTTACTAAACCGTCTGTTGGATACATGACTTGTTCACAATTTTTTATTTTTTATTGTTTAAGTCAAAAGCTTGAGTCTGCCCTTTTTATTTTTTAACAAACTAAAGCATTTACATCAAACCCTCCAAAAAGCAATAAATTAGAAACACGAAATAAAGACATATTGTTTTCATGTACAGTATGTCCTTGAATTACCTGCCAAACTTGATTAATTCTAATTCTGATTACGCCATGTAACCAATAAAGGCTTTTATTCAGACTTCCCCCCCCCCCCCCCCCCCCATGGTGCATGAAGTTTGCTCTTATGTTCAAACAGCTGCCAACCACCATCTTTTGTGGTTTGTGATGAGGCGCCACATTAAACATGTATTTTATGCCAAAGTTGGAACAGGTATTGTTTTTTTAAATTAAGGATTTTACCTTTTCTCCCTGATTTTAAATCACAGATGTTACATAGCTTTTTAGGGGCTTTAAATTACCAGAGGATCCCCAAAGTAATTCTGATTAACCCTAAAGAGGAGAATCTGTGTATCCATCATATTTCATGGCAATCCATCCAGTTGGCCACTAAAAAGCTCAAATGTCCTCATGGTGGCGCTATATAAAAAGTCATTATTCCTGGGACTACGCATGTCTAAGTAAAGTTCAAGGCCCTGCTAATATAAAGAGTGGATTCACAATTAGGTGTGTTAAAGGGTGACACAAAAAAAGACAAACAATGAAAAGTACGTAAAATGTCATATTTTACTTAGCGTTGTAAATCTATTTCCAAATAGAAAGCATTCTATACAGCATCAGGCAGGAAATGTCTCACTTTTTTACACATTTGCTTTCTCTTTTGATCAATAGAGGGAAGAGGCGTGTTGGGTCACGCTAGCACGCTGTGGTAGTCTGGTGGATTCACGGTTATATTTAGTGCAGTTATTGCATCACAAAGCAACCATCCCAAAAAAAAGTAGTGCAATTTTTTTCTTTTATCTACTCACACAAAAAGAGGAAGTCCAGATGGTCTAAGGCGTTTAAAGTTTGTCAATGTTCGGCTTAGTATTGCATATGGAATAAGACAGAGGAAGTTAAATTATAACCCGTGTAAAAATTGTGCTTCATGAATTGAAAAAAACGTCAACTGCTTTTTATCAGTTGCTAAATTGGTCCGCTTTGAAAAACATACTCTGCCAAAATATAATAAAAATAGCTAATTGGTGAATTAAAAACATGCAGGGATTAAATAATAACCATTTAATTATTTACCACAATTTGAAGAAAAAAATCTTTACCATTTTTTAAGTGATTGACTTGTAAAAAGTGCTTTAACCAGAGTCCACCCAATATTGTGGATAAAGAAAACCCCAATATAAATGTGTGATAAATAGTGATGCGTTCTGATTTATTATTTTGAAGTCGTCGTGTGGTTCGTGGTGTGAGGAGTGAGTAGCCCCAAAGACAAGACTATCACAAGACAACGAGGAGAACCGATGCATTACTGAAATACTTTAACTGTAAAAAAGAAACAATCCGATTTCATGCAACATTTGCATAGATTTTTTTTTTTCTCAATCATGCTGATTTTTTTCTTTCGGTCTTCAAAGTATACAGAACACTAGATAAGCGATACCTGTGAGACATGGAAGCAGTAAACCGGTGATTCCTAAAGTGTCGACCCCTCCCCCTTTTTTAGTTCCAACTCGTCATCGGCTCGCGGACCAATTAAAATGGCGCTGGATCGGAATGACGTCACGGCTTGCTACGAGTCCTCCAGGAGCGCGTCGCGTTCGTCACGTGGAGTTTGAGCGCGACGAGTGTGCAGGACTCACACCTGAGGATCTGATTTGTGAAGAACGAGTGAAAATAAAAACTCAAAAATAATCTGCAGGAAGTAACGCGATGTTTTGGCAAAAAAAAAAAAAAACCGCGCGCGAGGGAGCGAGATAGGTGTAGAAACGGTGGATGCTACAATCAATAACGTGCTACAATCGAATTACAGGGCGATCGGTTGGACACCGGGTGGCGCTGGAGGTGCAAAAAAGGCATGCAAGAGTACATTCTCTGAAGAGGAGCTGCTGCGCGCGCAGCATGTGCTTAATAATATGTGAACGACTCGATGTAAACAAGCAAGGTTGGTAGATAAACACTTCTTCTTCTTCTTCCACACTGTGTGTGTGTGTGTGTGTGTCTGTCGGTTCACCGTCTTCAGAGTTAAAAACTGACATGGGTGGCAAAATGTTCTCTGAAAACAACAAAGAATTCCACATTAACAAAAATCAAATCAATAAAGTAGCCGTGAAACAGAAGCCAGGTGCCCGTTCAGCATATAAATTGTAATCAAATATGTTACGGTTCCCCGTTAAATGGTTTCTAAACAGTAGACATTCCTACGCTAGTTTATCCGCCAAAGGTCATTCGGTTCCTGTTCTGACGTTAATGTGCAAAAAGTTTTAAAATAATGATACCCATACATGCAATAGTAAAGATAGTTAAAAGTCTTCGGGATTTTAAGGCCAGTACATGAGACGTCCTACAATGGAGAAACCTTCGGCGGTGCAGCTAAAGTTTGAGCCCGAAACCTTGAGTAGCCCTGTTGACTTTAATCTGAGTGACCCCGGAGAGGTCAGAGGTCAGAGGGTCCCTTGTGAATAAATAAAGTCTGGGAGACGGTGACTAAAGTTGTGAACTCAATAAACTGGACGTCCGTTTCAGATTTTCTTTTTTAACCCTTGTGTTGCCTTAGGGTCATTTTGACCCGAATCAATATTACACCCTCCCCCCGCCTCTGGATCATTTTGACCCGATTCAATGTTTCACCCTCCTGTTACCTTTATATTTACTAACATATTTTACCCTTTGGGTTCAATTTGACGCCAGCAATTAAAACCTCCAGAAAATTATTAGAATTAATATTGTTTTCCAAGTTTAAGTGTGAGGCACTTTATGTTTGTTTGTTGACTACCGAAAGAACACCGACATTAAACATTGAATGGGGTCAAATTAATCCTAAAGCGGGGGGAGGGTGTAATATTGATTCGGGTCAAAATGACCCTAAGGCAACACAAGGGTTAAAAGGTGATTTTTTGGGGTCTTTTCAATCTCTAAATCGTTTGTTTTGGAACGTGCGACAGTCGGGGGTGATCTCGGTGCGGATCTGGAGGCAGGAGGAGGGGCCTCGCTCCTCAGTGGGGGGGGGCCCCTCCTCAGTAGGTGTCTCGGGGCCAGGGCCGGCTGCGCTGCCGGTTGTTCCTCTGGTTGTGACCCTGCTGAGCTTCGCGTTGGAGCAGCCTGTCCCGTGACTCGTGCCCGTTGGCGCCGTGGGCGCCGGCGGCGTGCCCGCGGTTAGGGGGGTACATGTCCCCGTATGTGTGAGCGTGGCAGGGGGAGGCGTACTCGTCCTCCTCTTCTTCCTCCTCCTCGACCCCCCTGTGACACGGGCTCCCCCTGCGGCTGCGAGACAGGGAGTCGCTGGCCTCGTCGGACGGCATGAGGCTGTCCTGCTCCAGGGGGGAGTGGGCCTCCTCGCCTGCCTCCTCCTCCTCTTCCTCCTCACCCTCCTCCTCCTCACCCTCCTCCTCCTCCTCCTCCGCCTCCTTGCTTACCGCCTCACAAGGCTGCGGCTGGTTCTTGTTCTGGTTCTGGAGGATGTGAGTCGTCAGAGGGGGAGGGAAATAGATAAAGAGGGTAAAAAAACACTTTTTGGTTTTCAGAGGGGAGACAAAATAATGCAAACACTACATCAAGAAGGACTTTGAAGGAAATAAAACAACGACTAACATGCCCAAACGTACATTGAAAAAGTTATTGGTTGCTACAATTGTTCCTCTCGTTCCCGCCGGAGGAAAACACATTCCAAATAAAAGTCTTTAGCACATTTAACGAGTTAAATAAAAAATATCTGCTTTTGTGTTTTCACAGAATTTGCACACAGGGAGATTTACACACATATGTAATTTCATACATATATATATATATATATTTACGTATATACACACATATATATATATATACGTATATGCAGACACATATGTTTAGTTTTTTGTATATATATATACGTATATATACTGTACACACATTATATAAATATAGCTGTGAGAATATAAACACTGCAACAAAATAGCACTCAGTGTTGATGACAATTAGTAGATTTTATATTTCATATATATATATATTTAATTATATATATATATATTTACATATATACACACACATATATATATATATACATACATGTATATGTATATGTATACACATGTTTTGATTTTTGTATATATGTATACATATATATATAATTATATATATATATTATTTATATATATATATAGCTGTGAGAATATAAACACTGCAACACAATAGCACTATTTATGAGTGCTGTCTCTATTTATAGTATTCAAAGCCACAACTAATTAATTGTTCTTTGGTTTCTAAAGCGTCAATATCTGGCAAATTGTCAGAGCAGGCGTAATAATCTGCATGTATTCATAACAATATATCATGGACAATTCATAGGGGCTGGGGGGTTTGACGACAATTGGTATGCAGCAGTGTTTGCAGTGTTGTTAAAGTCTCTTCAAAGTCCTTTTTAGTTGACAGTGTTTTAAAGTAATTAAAACTGACACCCAACAAGAGAAATGCCAGTGAAACAGTTGAATGGCGGTCAGCGGATAATTCCAGGACACAAAAAGTCACTGCGCTGCTGTTATGGTCTCAGTTTACTGATGTGTAAATTATGCATTTAGTTTAAATGGGCGCATTATTACCTTCGCATTGAAAATGCGGAAGGTAATGTTTTGATCGCCGTGTATTTGTATGCGTGCGTGCGTGTTATTCGCATAAGTCAAAAAGTATTAAACCGAATCGCATGAAATTTGGTGGGATGATTGGTTATTATCCGGGGACCATTTGATTAGATTTTGGACAAAGGTCAAGGTCATGAAAAGGTCAAAATCTTCTTTTTACCATAGTGCGGTCAATTTATATCCAATTGGCATGCGACTAATGCCAACATGTTCATAATTCAATGCCCAATCTTGTGATATGCGAAGGTATGCGCTCTACCGAGTGCCCATTCTAGTTTAAACTTTGATCTTATGCCTTTAATCTTGCCGGTGAAGACGGCATCGAGCGCCGCTGTGGGCGGGGTCACTGTTCACCAAGCACGCTCGGAAAATAATCGACTACCGATTTGAAAATAGAAAGGAACGACGGTCTGATGTTCACGCTACCGCACAAACGTTTTAAACTTTCCTGAGACCATCAGCTAAAGGGAAGGAGGCGGGATGCGATGGACACAAAGACATCTCTCCTGTGGTGAGATCTGAATGAACACAATGCTCTTCATTCACTGTCTCTGTGTTCAGGTGTGTAAGAGAGAGAGAGGGGGGGGTTGGGGTTGAGAGTGTAAATATAAATACATATATATTTACAGTATTATATGGATTGTAAACCCTGCTACTCACCCCATTTTGTAAGCGATCATTCAATTAATTCCTGTGTTTCAGAAAACTGCAAAAATGTTAAGCATGGATGAGTGAGAGGACAGACGAGACAACTGGAGACAATAAAAAACAAAAAGGAGTGAGAATCTGAGATGGGAAGAGCCGGTAAAAGACATGTGACAACACACAACATGTTCAGAGACAGGATTCCTGCTTCGAGAAACCAGCGCTCTCAAACTCACCTGCAGGCTGGAGACGGCGGACAAAGGGCTCATCAGACTCTGCTCCAATGAGGGGCTCAGAGGGGCGTGGCTCGGGAGGTGAGTGGCGCGCCAGTAGATCTCCAGGTATTCAGCCAGATGCTCACACGCATCTTCCAGCTGGTTCTCATCCAGAATGACATCAAACATTTCCTACAGGCGACGGAAAAAAAGAAAGAAACCGAGGCATGAAAAGCAGCTCGGCAAAAAGTCCAAATCATTAACGGTCACGGTGAACCGCTGGCAAAGAGACATGTACCTCTGGAAGTCGTGTTGTTCATCACATTGTGTCTAACGGTCATCATAACAAACATGATCTGACCAGCGATCGGTCATTCAGGACAAATACACTGAATGTAATTTACGTCTGTATAACTGCTCCTTGGACCTGTTCCCTGTTCTCTGTTTCCTGTTCTCTGTTCCCTGTTCTCTGTTCCTTGTTCTCTGTTCCCTGTTTCCTGTTCTCTGTTCTCTGTTCCTTGTTCTCTGTTCCCTGTTCTCTGTTCCTGTTCTCTGTTCCCTGTTGCATATTCTGTGTTCCCTGTTATCTGTTCCCTTTTCTCTGTTCTCTGTTCCTGTTCTCTGTTCCCTGTTCTGTGTTCCCGTTTCTCTGGTCCCTGTTCTCTATTCCCTGTTGCATGTTCTGTGCTCTGTGTTCCCTGTTCTCTGTTTCCTGTTCTCGGTTCCCTGTTCCTGTTCTCTGGTCCATGTTCTCTGTTCCTTGTTCCTCTACTCTGTTCTCTGTTCCCTGTTGCATGTTCTGTGTTCCCTGTTCTCTGTTCCCTGTCATATATTCTCTGTTCTCTATTATCTGTTCCCTGTTCTCTGTTCCCTGTTCTCTGTTCCATGTTCCCTGTGTCTGTTCTCCTTGCCCCATTCCTACTGGACTCATTACTGCTCCTGCCTGGACTTTTCTCCCTCATCTATTTTCCTTTTAGCTAACAAACCATGATCCGTTGCTGCTGGTCTGCATTAGGCTCCTCCCCTCGCCGTATCGCACTCACCCCCCCATGACGATGTGCAAACTCGTGGTGACCCATCCAATCGTCGTTGAGTTATTTAAATCAAGACTCTGGGCTCCATGAATGTCGGTATGAAAGTTTAAAGGCATCTCAAATCTCTTGAGGTGTTTCAGTCTGGACCAACGTGGCGAAGCAGGCGACCAACACACCGAGGAACTCCTTGAGAATGTGACATTTAAAAGGCGTGGACTCACAGGGGGGCACTGGGACAGTTTGTCCGCGGCCATCATCTGCACATTCAGGTGCTTGCTCTGAGACTTCCCTCTGGACTTGACCAGCCGCTGCAGCACCTGGGAGGAGAGACGAAGAGCACGGCGTCAGCCGGAGGAGGAAGACGAGCCTTTACCTCTCGGAGCGGAGCGACCGACCGCACCTTCGGCGAGGACACTTTCACGTAGACCACGATGGGCGCGAGGGAGGTTTTGGCGAGCTGCGCGGGATGGTTGATGGTGTCCGCGTCCAGAATCACCAGCTGCAGGGTTTTGGCGAGTTCAAATATCCTCTCAATCTCACTCTGGACCTCCGCTGGACCGACGGGCACATGAGATTTGGAGTTTAGACTCATCGCTTCTTCACACCGTCAAAGATTTCCGGAGATTTTCATGCGGACGTTATATAGTCACCGATGCTGGAGCGAGTGTTGGATCTCTCCATCATGGGCCTTTTGTTGAGCACCGACCTCTTGGCTAGAGACAGGTCAGCAGTTACATGAGTGATTGAGATCCTGCCGCACACAGAAAGAGAGAGAAGAAATATGCAGTGAGACTTTTTGGATCAGATTTAATAAACGCCCGACTTTCCACAAGTGATTATTCTGTCTTCTCTCCACTTTACCGACCTTCCCTCGAATTGGTGTTTCAGGAAGTCAAAGAGAGCTTTCTGCATCATATCCGTCACCTTGGGAGAAGATGAGAGGTGAGAAACAGGCAGAACACAAGCAGACAGAAGAAATGATGTTTTGCTTTGATTTACCGTATCAGAATGTCAAAACACAAGATTAAAAAAAGATACATAAACAGTTCATGCACAGTATTGTTATATATTATATATGTATTATATAGAAGTATCTATTGAAAAATGCTTTGGGGGGGCGAGTAAATTCACGAGTAAAATAAAAATACAAGCGAGGATACGCCTGTATTTTTTAGAATTAATTATCCAATTTAACTTTTAGGCTCCATCAATGTAAAAAATACATACATGTAATGAAACAAACATATACAAGTATTACGTTTTCTCTCAAAATGTTACTTCTGTACATGCAACCTCTAAAATTCAACATCAAGAAAACCTGTTGTTGTTTTCCTTCTTGGCCCGAACACAAGACAATAAGTTAAATAATAACTGAGATGTCATGATTCATAGAAAATGCATTGAGCAGGTTTCACAAGTAAAATATCTCGTCCCTATTTCAGGTTGATTCTGACTTTTAAAAAACCAAACTGGAGCAGTTTTAGCGGTGCAGGGTCCTCCTGTGTCTGATGGAGGGTAAAAGGAGGAGAGGCTGACCTCGTAGCCCTTCAGCGATGGTCCCACGAGGACCACCGGCCTCATGGAGGGCACCACGTCGTAGGGGGGGACGTGATCCTGCCAGAAATAAGGGGACGACGAGGGGAGGGGGGACGAAGAACAGAGAGAGCAGCGGTGAGAAATGATGGGCGTTGGGTTCGGGGGAAAAAAAACTATTATATAACCTCGCTTTCTGCAGAGATCATTCAATTAAATGAAATACTGATAACCAGTGTGGACAATATGGACTATGCATTATGAGCACATGCTGTGTCATCATAAAGTGCCAACGCCTACCTGTTTCTGCTTCTGTTTGGCTTGTGAAAACAAGGAAATAACAATCAATGAAAGAAAAGAGGCAGAGGGCAGAGGGCAGAGGGGAAAGTAGTGTTTTGTTCCAGCATGACTCAAAGAGGGAGCTTTGTAGTACTTACATTCACCTGCAGAGGGCGGGGTGGTCCTCCAATTCCCAGTCACCATGTCCCCTAAACTGGAGGAGTTACCCCCTGTTTTCCTGCGACAGCAACACACCACATTATTAAACTCCCAGCGCGGGAACGGCTCCTCCAGAGACGTCGCGTGGTGCCACTAACAGACCTTTGCTTTTGCTCCTGCTTGAGCCTCATGGCCTCCAGTCGCAGAGGGCTGGGGATGAAGGAGACGTCCGCTCCCTCTTTCACGAGCCGGCCGATCCACCAGTCATTGTTGTACTTCTGCGGAGTTCAGTGCGACAACAGAGCCGTGTGACACGCGTGAACGTCGGGGGTCCGTCTCCGGATCGACGGCACGCTGGCCACTCACTTCTTTGATGTGCAGGAAGTCTTTGGCATCAAAATTGACTGCAGCTCCGTGGACGGGGCAGTCGTCCTCCAGGGCTCCGCAGTAACTCACATTCGTCTTCACTGCGAACGCCACAGGTTTGGACTGAAGAAACGGCGAGAACGCAAGTGTTAGCGATAGAAGACGCACATGCTCAGGTCAGATACCGTATGGTGGACCTCAGTGAAGTGAACCGGGCGTTGCTGCTGCTCCTAATTACACAAGCACTTGTTTAAGACTCGAAATAGAAAGTTTAGGACTTGTTTGTGATATATATCGTTATTGAGATATGAAATGTCCTATATCGTGATAGAAATAGTGTAGTTGTGATATGTAATGACCTATATCATGGCATACATGGGGCGGCTGTAGCTCAGTGGGGTAAGAGGGTCGTCCTGCACCCAAGGTTGTGGGTTCGATCCCCGCTCTCCCCATTAGTTGCAAGCCAAAGTGTCCTTGAGCAAGGCACTGAACCCCCAGTTGCTTCCCGGGCGTATCACTGCAGCCCACTGCTCCTTAATAACTAAGGATGGGTTAAATGCAGAGAACTAATTTCCCCTTGGGGATTAATAAAAGTGTATATTTATTTTATTATTATTTTACATATCATAATGAGATATGAAATTAATTATCTGATAACATGATGTATATATCATGATCGAGTACTGAACGACCTATATCGTGATATATATGTTATTCAGATATGAAATGGCTATGAAGTGATATATATATACCGTTATTGTGCTGTATATATCATTATTGAGTAATGAATGGCCTATATCGTGATATATATATCTTTCTAGAGATATGAAATTACCTATAATGTGATATATATATTAATATATATATATATTAATATATATATATATACTAATATATATTAATATATATATACATACATATATATATATATATGTATGTATATATATATGAAATGCCTATATTCGGATAGTAGATTTTGGCCCTATTTGAGGGCATATATCATCATCATGATCATCATATATATATATGAAGGTTCCTGGAGCAGTGATGCCCACATGTAGCTCCAGACCTAACCCCTAACCTTAACCCCTAACCCTAACCCCTAACCCTAACCCGCCAGCCGAAGCACCTTGGCTCTGTCCAGCTGCAGCTGTGCCTGGCGCTCGGCTTCACGCCGATACGCCTCGCGGTCCTCCTCCGCTGACAGGTCTGAATCCGACGGCCTACTGGTGTACGAATCGGCCGACCCCTGTCAGGAGAGAGACCCAGGTTTACATGTTATTTGTAGTGAGTCATTTCCTTCCACAAAGACTCATCTGATGGTGATTACAATGAGGCCCCCGTGGGCCAGACCGCCTGCTTCTGTTCACGCTTTCATCTGGTTTCTGCTCCGCAGTCTTTGAGTGCAGGTGTGCATGCAAATGCGCGTCTGTGTTCACGGACACGTTCGCGTATCTACGACACAATGCGTCGCTCTCCCACAGCAGCCGTCCTCCGGAAGACCAAATATAGCACAAAGAAGGCAACAGCTTCCTCTTCCCTCCCGCCTGGCCCCGATCATCCCCCACAGCGCAGCACACATGGATACCGTGGGTATACGGAAAGTATTCAGACCCCTTTAAATGTGTCACTCTTTGTTTCATTGCAGCCATTTGCTAAAATCAAAAAAGTTCATTTTTATTTCTCATTAATGTTCACTCGGCACCCCGTCTGGATAGAAAAAAACAGAAATGTAGAATTTTTGGAAATTTATTAAAAAAGAAAAACTGAAATATCACATGGTCGTGAGTATCCAGGTCTGAGTACTTTCCGTACCCACTGTACATCCTCTGCTCCCCATGTTTATTCTCCGAGGACATTTCCTCATTCGTTAAATATACGCCGGCTATCATTTCTCACCGTGAGAGGTGTAAGGACACATCCCGGGGACGGCTCGCAAATTACACCGGAAAGCGACAGAAGAGGCACAAAAAGAGACGTTGACACTTTAAAACTGTGGAAATGTGCTGCTGCTGGCTTTTACTCCAAACCTGTGAGTTTTACGGTGATTATTTACTTCAAAGTCTGCGTCATAACCTGTAGCGCTGAAACAATAAGTTATTAAATAACATATATCATGTCACAATAATAACTAGAATGGGCACTCGGTAGAGCGCATACCTTCGCATATCACAAGATTGGGCATTGAATTATGAACATGTTGGCATTAGTTGCATGCCAATTGGATAAAAATTGACCGCGCTATGGTAAAAAGAAGATTTTGACCTTTTCATGACCTTGACCTTTGACCCGATCGATCCCAAAGTCTAATCAAATGGTCCCCGGATAATAACCAATCATCCCACCAAATCTCATGCGATTCGGTTTACAACTTTTTTTGTTACGCGAATAACACGCATACAAATAAATAAATAAATAAATGAACTAGAATGGGCACTCGGTAGAGCGCATACCTTCGCATATCACAAGATTGGGCATTGAATTATGAACATTTTGGCATTAGTTGCATGCCAATTGGACAAAAATGTATCGTGCTATGGTAAAAAAAGAGTTTGACCTTTCCATGACCTTGATCTTTGACCCGATCGATCCCAAAATCTAGTCAACTGGTCCCCGGATAATAAACAATCATCCCACCAAATTTCATGCGATTCGGTTCAATACTTTTTGAGTTCTGCGAAAGATTTTGACCTGTTCATGACCTTTGACCTTTGACCCGATCGATCCCAAAATCTAATCAACTGGTCCCCGGATAATAAACAATCATCCCACCAAATTTCATGCGATTCGGTTCAATACTTTTTTAGTTCTGCGAAAGATTTTGACCTGTTCATGACCTTTGACCTTTGACCCGATCGATCCCAAAATCTAATCAACTGGTCCCCGGATAATAAACAATCATCCCACCAAATTTCATGCGATTCGTTACAATAGTTTTGAGTTCTGCGAAAGATTTTGACCTGTTCATGACCTTTGACCTTTGACCCGATCGATCCCAAAATCTAATCAACTGGTCCCCGGATAATAAACAATCATCCCACCAAATTTCATGCGATTCGGTTCAATACTTTTTGAGATTTGCGAATAACACGCATACAAATAAATAAATAAATAAATAAATAAATAAATACACGGCGATCAAAACATAACCTTCCGGCATTTTCAATGCGAAGGTAATAAATACACGGCGATCAAAACATAACCTTCCGCATTTTCAATGCGAAGGTAATAATGGTGCTCAATCTTTTCTAAAATCCTATTTTGATTGTATTTGCCTGAGTTTCTTTAGGGTTTGCACGGACAGGAGAAAAGAAAAAGGACATTTTGAAAAAACACAATTAAACTATTTTCTGCTAAATCCAATATAAATAAATAATTAATTTAGAAAATAAGACAGTAACCACGAATGCCTATTTCCAAAGAGTGTTCTAGTATTTTGTGCTGTAGATGCAGTTTGGATACTTTGATATCTGGTATTTATTTGGCTTCTTTGAAGGAACTCAAATATCCAAGACAAGAGGCAAAGAAGAAATATACAAGAAGTGATAAATGAGATCAATTTCCCACAGGTAACTCAACATCCGTAATTACATTAATATATACTGAGACGATCAAGCGAATAAAGCGAGGTAAAGAAACTGAAGATGTTTTACAGATTTCATTCAGTTTTCTTCTCTTCCTCCAAAGTGCAGCGACTTAGTTCTGGTCATCCGTCTTGTGCCAAAACACACAAACAAATCCTCCGGAGGACCAATCAACAGCAGCGCGACAAAAGGAAATTCAGGCTTAAAATACCCCCCCCCCCCCACACACACACACACCCTAAATAAGTGCCCAGACATGAAGAACAACCTCCACCTTTAATCTTTCTCTTCACCTCAGAATTCATACACGTCTCACAAAACATATTTTACTACTTCAAGCGAACAGCTCTTCCTCTTTTATTGTGTATGTGTGTGTGAGTGTGTGTGTGTGTGTGTGTTAGATAACCAGATCAGATTTTTAGCACTCACAAGCTCTGCAAGGCAACACTGCACCAGTGCCAGAGCAGCACCGCGAGAGAGGGAGAGCGAGAGATAGACAGAAAGAAAGAAAGAAAGAGGGGAGGGGTTGACAAGACGTCCTGAAAAAGAGAGAGATGTTTATGAGGACGCAGGGTGACTGAAGGAGGGACGAACGAGTGTATGAACGACTTGTATGACAAGATAAAGCGAGGCTTTCTCGACGGGAAGATGAGATTAGAACATAATAAAATGCTGCGGAGGAGGAGGAGTGGAGTGAGACCTCGATATCTCTCCTCATCGCAGATAGGAGAAAAGAGGGGAAACACAGCGGGAGGGAGGAGGAGGAGGAGGAGGAAAAAGGAGACAAACAGATAGGCAGTCAGAAAGAGTTGCACACCTGGCTGATTGAGGAGGACGATAGAGACGTGAATCACTTCTTCTTCTTCTTCTTGTTCGTGGCTGAATGGAACCGTTCCCTCCCTTTCTGTTTCTGTGATTATTCCTCACGCGCCGCAAACACTGATGGCCTCGACTCCACAGGGGAGCGGCCGACGAGGAAGTGTGTCACCCGGCTCCCCCGGGGTCCTCCGGAGGGCCAATTAATCCTTTCGGTCGAGGGACGGAACCGCGGGAGATTTCCACGGTAATTTCATCACGATCCTACTTACACCTCCTTCGCTGGTTTAATTTTCTTTTGGGAAGACACGGCGGGAGATGAATTTTTTTTTTTTTAAAGTGTAGGTAAATCAACCCGTTAGTCGTGATGAAAACATACTCTAAAGCCAACAATTATTGATCACAAAATAAACGAAACCCAATAATTGAAAATGTAAATACAAGATCGGAACGTATACCATTCTCAAATTGATTGATGGGTTCTTCAAAACATAAATCTGCTGTTAATGTTTTTAAAGCTGCGTTCATTGATTCTGGGGTCACTGTAAACACAGCGGTTATCAATTAAATTCACCACAAGTCATCTCTCTCTGAAACATTCCCCCACGAGCGAGCACCGTGAACAGGTAGGACCCACCACCCTGAGGTTGATCTACCCCCCCCCCCCACTCCCCCTCTCCACCTGATCACTCCACGGCAAAACTCACTCTAATATCCACTCTCCTTTTAGTTCTCGTTTGCTCGTTAAATTTACCGGGGTTCAGCCAATTACAGTTCTAGAGTTCGATTGACTTTGATCCTGGGTTACAATCGTACGGTGGCGGTGGAGAGACACATGCCAGTGTGGCCTCTAGGATTGGAGCTCGCGGTCCTGAATCCTGGACCCTCTCCCCGGAGGCCGTGCACGATGCCCTGCAGGGCCTGGTTGTCCCGTGAGGATACTGGCCCGGTGGACCATATCCAGGTGGGCTGAGCTGTGGGCCGGAGCCGCGACACCGTGCTGTCACAGGTCAGCAGGTGAGGGGGAAAACAAGTCTTTTATTGACAGCTGCAGGAAGGGGTGGCGAGTTGCCAGGTGTGCAGAGAGATACAGAGTCGGAGCGAAGGGGAACGACCAGACAGACAAAACATCAACTTTCATTGCAACGCATCACTCAGTTGTTGAGATATTTCAATCTGGACCGACAATGATGCCGACAACAACCTGGGTAGCAGGAAAAAACAAAACAAAAAATCTACTGCACGCCTTTAAAATTGTTGCTTATGATGTGAAATATATATTGCTTTTTTAATAAATGGATGTTTGTTATTTTAAATTCTGTAATGTTAACGCTATAGTCCGATTATTCTGGTTTTGTTTCCTGGAAAGAGATTCTGTGAAAGAGGAGAATATATTATTCAAAAGACTGACAAAAAAGAATCTGCCAGCTCCAATGATTTGGAAAATCCAGTATCCAAATATCCAATTTCAAAAAGTGTTCGATTAACTGCGCGGTCGTAATTCAACGTCAGCAAGTTACACGTGCACGGAGCTCTGATACACAACGCCATAAATCACCGCCGCGGTTACATCGATATCAGAGTCAAGTTCAGACTCGTACCGCGTTTCAAATTGATCACGAGAAGCCAGCGAGGGAACCGAGAGGAGCGCACGGGGCGGGACGACGGCGGTCGAAAAGTGAAGCGTGGGGGTGGGGGAGGAACGTGAGGAACAAAAGCCTTTTGTTGTTGTTGTTTTTCGAAAGAGGGGGAAAACAAAGGAAAACAGAGAGAGGGAGAGAGACGAGCGGCGACAATACGATGGAAACACCACTGAAAGAGAGGATGGAGAGAGATGGAGGGAGATGGAGAGAGATGGAGGGGGATGGAGGGAGATGGAGAGAGATGGAGAGAGATGGAGAGAGATGGAGAGAGATGGAGAGATGGAGGAGATGGAGGAGATGGAGGAGATGGAGAGAGATGGAGAGAGGATGGAGGAGAGAGATGGAGGGAGATGGAGGGAGATGGAGGGAGATGGGGAGAGATGGAGGGAGATGGAGAGAGATGGAGGAGATGGAGGAGATGGAGAGAGAGATGGAGGAGGATGGAGGAGATGGAGGGGATGGAGAGGATGGAGGGGATGGAGAGGATGGAGAGGATGGAGAGATGGAGGAGATGGAGAGAGATGGAGAGATGGAGAGGAGATGGAGAGAGATGGAGGGAGATGGAGATGGAGAGATGGAGAGGAGATGGAGAGATGGAGGGGAGGATGGAGAGGAGATGGAGAGGGGGATGGAGGGAGATGGAGAGAGATGGAGGGAGATGGAGGAGATGGAGATGGAGGAGGATGGAGAGGAGATGGACAGAGATGGAGGGATGGAGAGAGATGGAGGGGGATGGAGAGAGATGGAGGGAGATGGAGGAGAGATGGAGGGATGGAGAGATGGAGGGGATGGAGAGATGGAGGATGGAGAGAGATGGAGGGAGATGGAGAGAGATGGAGAGATGGAGGGGGATGGAGAGAGATGGAGGGAGATGGAGAGAGATGGAGGGGGATGGAGAGAGATGGAGGGGGATGGAGGGAGATGGAGAGGGATGGAGGGGGATGGAGGGAGATGGAGAGAGATGGGGTTTTTAAATGGGGAGGAGAAGGAGCCGAGGAGTGTGTCGAGTCATTTGTACTTACTCAGTCGATGCTGCCGGTCGCTCCCTCTCCTCTCTGTAACTCTACATGCTGTCGTCCCCAAACCAGGGACGACCTGCACTGTTCTTACCCCCACCTCATCCCACCAAAACACACACACACACACACACACACAAAAGAACAACGCTCGTTTTGCGTCACGAGAGGACGCACGGCTGCAGATTTCTCCCCCCTCCACCCCGGCCTCAACCCCTCGTGTCCTACATGCAACACATACATCCACACTTACGGGAGCATATACTGCTTATTGTATCCTGCTGCAGAAATGAGTCATACTCCACTGCACCTCCATACACCCCCCCCCCCCCCAGACAGAGGGGAGAAACTATCTGCTGCTCCGTTTGGGAAATCTGCTCCTTCTGCATGGAACAATTTATCATAACACCTTTTCTTCTTTTCTTCAGGAGGTGTGTGTGTGTGGGGGGGGGGGGGGAGAAGGTGTAATGTCTGAAAAGAAACTAAAAGGTGCTCGTGTGAACAATGAACGCCGCCACACATCACTTCGCCTGAGGCCTTCAAAATGAGTCGTGAATAATTTAAGCCACGCAATATTCTCAGGGAATCTGGAGATTGTCATTAAGCCCCCCGATCAGGATAACTAATGTCCCCGCCTGAAGAAGATGTCTGCTCAGCCCTCCCCCCCCCCCCCGCTCACTAACGTCTCTCAGCTACACCTTGCTCCACATTCCCTCGCACTAATGGTGCGGCGCATGAAACCGAGCTATTTCTTCCCCATCATGTCTGCAGCGACTCGTTCTGTTGAGGGAGTGAACATCAGGCCCCTGGCCCCCAACACCGTGAGAGTGAATCTTAATGGGGAACTTTAATTTAATAAATAACTTTTTAATGAAGCATTTAAAGCTACTTTATTTTTAACCACGTTTTGATTTGAGCTGCAACAAAAAGAAAAGGGTCATTTTGAGAAAACAATTACAAATCATAAATATATCCCAAAATAAATAATATATATATACATATATATATATATATACAAATAAAAAAATAATAGAAAGACATATATATATCCCAAAAGAAATATATATATATATATATCTTTACATATAAAAAAATAAGAGAAAAACATATATATATATATATGTTTTTCTCTTATTTTTATATATATATATATATATATATATATGTTTTTCTATATATATATATATCTCACATATTATTTTTTGGAACGTTGGTCAAATATAACAAGCTAGGATGTCACTTTGGGCTCTGTGAAGTTGTGGTAGCTGTTTCTCACCACTTCTTCTTCTACTTCTATCCGCTACACAACATTATAAAGATGAAACAATGATTGAACTGAATAATCTGCAGATTAATTGATGAAAGTAATAATCATGGAAATAACAGTTCAAGTGGACAAAACATCAAACAAACTGTTATTTATCTAAGATTTGAATGTTGAAAGGCTTGCTTAACCTTTTTTATATTAGATTTTTACGAGAGATGCTGTCTATAAAAATATATACATAGAATATAAGTATAGCAGTTGATATTAGTGCAACTAAAAATTCACTTAATTTAATCGGTCAATAACCGTTTGGTCTATAAAAAGAAAAGAAAACAAGCAAGAAGAAAATCTCACTCGACCCTGCGGGAACTTGTGTTTTTCACTATTTCCTGTTGTTTTATAGACAATTAAGGCTCAATAATAAAACTGTCCCGGTCTTAGCGGTGACGGTCACTCTGCTGTAGTGTATCTATGCTGACTTGAGTTTTACTGCGTATGAGTTTAGCTTTTTATAAAGCATTTTAATACAATTGTCCCATATATTAAATGACCCATCCTCAGTATTTAGGAGCAGCGGGCTGCTGTAAAGCATCCGGGGAGCAACTCTGGGCTCAGTGTCTGACTCAAGGACACTTAAAAATACTGGGGAATCGAACCAACAACCTTGTGGTTAAAGGACGCTCCGCTCTGTCCACTGTGCCACACGGGAGGATTGCACTAGTTCTGCTTTCACAAATTACACTTTCACTCCAAAAGAGAAACAATTATCAAAATTATGAATTTTCTGAAAGTCAATTTATCAATAACTTCTCAATCAATACGTTGATCGTTAGCCGTGTACGTTATTTTATTGAGGAGGCATTTCAACTACTTTCATATCAACATGTTTTGATCTTTAATTCAGGATTGAATTGATTAAATCCACACAAAAGCTGGTTCAAACATTTAAATTCACAATTATTGTCGTCATCTATTAATCCTGATTACTTTCTCTAATAATCCAAACATTTCTCGGCCTACAAAAAGTTAAAACAAACACTTTTCTAAAGTCAAAGTTCACGTTGTTTTAAATCAATTGTTGTTGTAACCAACAGTCTGTACATTATCACTTTTTGAGGAAACTAACTGTTTACCATTTTTGCTTAAAAAATTACTTTAAAGGATGAATTAATGATCAAAATAACCGTAGTTTAATGAGCTGTCTATCATCTAATGAAATAATCAACGACACCTCTTGCTGCTAGTGTGTGTATGTTTAATGAACTTAGGTGGGCCAAAGAAAAGAACTCTTCTTCTAAATGAATGCATCAGGACTAAATTAATATTTGATGTAAAACCTGCAGGAATATAACGAGTCTTGCAGCTTCTGTCGGTACATCGGGCTCCTATTGAGGAGTGATCTTTGACCTCCTGACTTGTGTCCAGGCTCATGAACTACACCGGATGTGATGAGCTCCGCCTGCACAGGATCCACAGCCTCTGCTGGACTCTCTGGGAAACTACAACTACACCTCTGCTTCACAAACTAGAATGCGGCTTCACACTTCTGGGCATTGAGATTGGAACATGTTGACATGAACATGTTGGCATGATGTGCAATTGATAAAAATTAAAAAAAGAAGGTAAAAAAGAAAATTTTTGACCTTGACCTTGACCTGACCTTTGACCTTTTTTGATTGATGATAAAAAAATCTAAAATAAAATAATAACCAATCATCCCACACAATTTCATCAATTTCGTTTTAATTTTTTTGTGTTTTCGATTAACATACATATAAATAATAAATAAATAATACAAACACAATAAAACATTACCTTCCGCATTTTCAATGCGAAGGTAATTAAGCCCGCTGCAGGTTATTTATTTTTTCTTTATTTTTTTGTTTTTGTTTTGGGGGGTCTACAGTGATGTATATGTTGTGAGTGTTGTATTGGTTTATGTAGAAATGTGTACGGATGGGTGTAGGTAAACTGTGTAGAGACTGTGTAGATGTATAAATGAAAGGAAACTGAGAGTCATACAAGGGGAGGGGTGGGATGGGGAAAAGTTTGTGTAATGTTTTTGTTTTGTTTTGTCTTGTTTTTTTTTTTCTCTCCTTGTTTTCATCTTATGTTTAAAAAAAACAAACATCATCCTTGTGTGGTGTTTTCTAGAAGGTTATACATTTGTGTATTTTCTTTTTGTAAAATAATATTTTCAGCATAACAAACTGTAAATGCTGGCTATTTCACTACAAATATCCTGTAAAAAAAAAGTTTGTTGATGAAAAAAAAAATCGTAAAGAAAACAAACCTCTCCATCGAATCAGCTGATGGAGATGAGAACCAGCCCTGCGGTGACATCACGAGGCCCAGAAATCTGTGACAGTTTTTTGGTGTTAAATAACAGAAAATCTCCATCAGAGACTTCCACGAGGGCTTGACCTGGAAACATTAATTAACAACACTGCATGGGCTGCGTTGGGATTTCATAACTCACAGACATGCTGCTGCTCCCTACTGGTCAAAACAACAACTGGACCCGGGGAGGCAGCTCTGATGAGGATGAAGAGACGCATGTTTTGGGACGCGAGTACGAGAAATGCACAACCGCAAAATGTCTTTTTCTTTTTTTTCTTCCACAAGCCGGAAAACGCGTTGATTCGCCGCCGACATCTTGAACCGTGGGACGAACAGAGGTGCTGCGTGCATGCCAACGGAACAATGCAGAAGACACCTGTTCTGTTGGTAAATCACCTCCAACTCCTTCTTGCTTCATTCATCCAGACTCAAGAACACGGCGTGGCCTACATTTCCCACAGAAGCGGCAGTTCTTCCCTCCCACTGACAATCGGCGGGGTAATCGGCCCGTGACCGCGATGTCAGCTCATGATGTATAAGCAAGCATAAATAAGGGGGAAGCGATAACGAATGCCTTCTGGGAGCTTTTTTTTGTATTTATTTTTGTACCTGCCGTTTGATGAAGCTGGACGTTGTGTCGGAAGATGTGCTGCCATCCGAGCGTTTGAAGCGGCTCTTGCGTTTAGGCAACTTCCTGGGCAGCTGTGATGAAAGAGGCACACACACACACATATAAATACACTTAGACGGACGTGATGGCAGGAAAACAAACGTGCACCGTGCTGATTTGAAAAGGCTTTTCTTTGTCTTTGTCGTTTTGACAACATCACACACCTACATTTAGTGTTTAAGGACTGGTGCAACAGAGCTGTCGTGCACTAGTCTATAAACAGCTGTGCCGATATCACATAAGTGCTTTACTTCACATAAAGGACTTGAATGTGATGCACAGAACTGCAGGTTCTGCTCCGTGTAAAGAGATGGATCTCTTTCCCCGGGCCTCTTGTAACCCAGTGCATTAATAACAAAGCATGGATGTTGCAGCATGCTGGCGGGCCCTGTAGTTTCAGGCTACAGGTGAGAGTCAGAGTCGTATATATATATAGTCCGCCTCAGTCTTTACGCCAATACAATTCATATTTAAGTCGCTGATGTGTGCTGATTTTTTCTACATCATGTGTAAAGGAAATGCAATGGAATTAATAATAAAAATCCATAGAATAAATAAAAAAATCCCTGAATAGAATCAAGCATCAAACGTATTTCCTCCTGTCATAATAATAACCAAATATGTGAGTCCGCTAAATGATGGAGACGACCAACCATCCATCTGCAGTTTTTGTGAAAAAAGATATAAATAAAAAAGTAGCTCGCTGCCTAATCGCGACGACTCAATTTGCAACAACAAGTAGCAAGACGTTAGCTGACCTTTTTCTTTTCTGTTTTCTTTTTCTCCTCCATTTGGCACTGAGCTCGTCAGACGCGTGAGCCGGAGGAAGACAACAAGGTGCGGTGCTTTACCTGAAAATAGTGCGCGTGAGAGCCCGTTTCCACAGCGGTAGACTGTGGGTCTACGGGCGGTTTGGACATTTTGACTCGCACCATCTATCCAGAGCGCAGGGGCGGCGGGATGCGCACAGACACATGGGGTTCACTGGAGGGAACACGTCGAGGAACGCAGTGCAAAGACCGCGGAGGAGGAGGGGGCGGGGGAGAAGCGGCGTGGAAGAGGAGCGCGAAATACGGAGAGGAGGAAAGAAACCCCAAATAAATATCCGAGCTCAGATTATATGAAAAGCTGGTTGGAAAAAAAAAACTCGGGAAAAAAAGAAGAAAAAAAACTGTGTTATAAGCTACATCAGGGAAAAGGGGGGAGGGGGGTGGGAAAAATGCCTGAGCAAAAAATAAACCGTGCGGTCTGAAGCGTCATCGCTCGCGCAGCCGAACAGGTCCGTACTAAGTGCGCGTTTCTGCCGGGGGTGTCCATCTGTACACAAGATGATACAGACATACCATTTTATTATGGATTTTTATTTCAGAGTTGTGTTGGTTTACTGACTGTGTACCCTCTCGTTGTGTGTGTGTGTGTTTTTTATTTAAAGAAGGATGCAAACCGCAACAGGTATACCTATTTCATAGAATTCAGAAACAACGTATATTTCAAGAGTTAAAAGTATATGTAATTTAAAAAAAACTTTAAATCCTCCCCTGTGACTGTTAATCTATTATACATTATATAATTAGAGTATTGTTCATGCATGACTAAAAGCAGGATTGGGTTGCTAACTTTATAACTGTGCTGTAACTGCAACACATTTTCATTATTGTGATCATGCTTTATTTCTAGATTAATTAATTCATTGTTTGATTGGTAAAACAATAGAAGTGTTAATCACAGGTTCTCATAGGCCAACGTGACAGTAATCTTGCTCCTAAAAAAAAAGTGATATAGTGATAATAGGCTAAAATATGTTGGTACAAAAACACCAGTACATATTCCATTAATAGCAGCTAAGCATATTCTTATTTAGACACAGTGAAGGGTTCTGCACACCCAAACATATGTTATAAAATTATTATTATTATTATTATTACTATTATTAGTCAAATTATTATTATTATCATCATTATCATCATCATCATTATTATTATTATTATTATTATTATTATTATTATTATTATTATTATTATTATTGTGTCGGTAGTCATTAAGGCTCAAACCATATCATCTGATAATCTTCAATAACAGGTGGAAAACAACTACCAGGAGAGTGAGGGAGCTGTAAATAAAGCCCTGTCTGATCCACACACATCCACATCCGGTCTCGAGAGGAGGACGTCTAATCAGGCAGCAATGGAAACACCTGTGCACGAGCTGTAAAGGTACCCGGATACAACGTTGGTGACTATAGCAACTGAATCAAATGTATTATCTTGATAAATACCCAGATATTTTCTCACGGGTTTCTTTGAGACCATAGAGCTGGAAGTAGAGTTGATATTGGACTGAACGACAATCATCAGGTGACCGGAACACGATGGAAATGTCGCTCTTTGCAACACTTTGTGGGCTCCAATGTGTTGGGACCATGCCTTGTTTTCGAGCTCCAGTGCCCCCTAGTGGCCACACATATACTTCAGCTTTAGACCTTTTTTTAGCCTGTGTATAAAAGTGGAAAATACTACAACTCTAAAATAATCTTATTTATATTTACTAGCTCTTAATGACATGTACCCAGTGGTGGAACAATTAAAATAAAAATAAATAAAAAGTATTCATATTTTGTTTAGAAATACTCTGTTTTTAGTAAACACCATGCATTCAAAACTTGTCTTTAATCCTTTACTTGTAAGTAAAAGTGCAAAAGTTTTTACATCAAGTAAAGTTACTCATCATTCAGAGTGACCCATTTCAGAATATGTATTTTGTGATTATATTATTGCTGTATTCATTTGTACACCATTGAAATGTTGTAGCTGCAAGGTTGGGCTGATTTTGAATAGTCTAGTTACTTATGGATTTCTTCACCAGGGAATCAATAAAGTATTATTAACCTAGAACTCTATCATCGTTTATTATTTATTGTATAACAATATGATAAGTGACTCTGAACTTAATTTATCAAATACATTTAGTGGCGTTCTGCAGTGTAGAGTAAAAATATATAGCAGGGGAAAATATAGAAAACTCAAGTAAGTATACGTTAAACTTTTACTTAAGTTCAGTACAGACTTACTGGGGGTGTTTTCAGTTGGTAACCTTTGACCTTTGACCATCTAAATCTAATCTGCTCATTCTTGATTCCAGGTGGCCGTTTTTCTCCAAATTTGAAGAACCCGCGGAGGCCCCCCAGTTCTTGACTGGTGTCTTTGATGGTGGAAAGTAACGTACCCAAGTACTGTGCACATTTTAGATACTTCTACTATCGAATTCATGCTTCTTTATTCTTCTACTCTGATCTTTTAAATGCCAATACTGTACTTTTCACTTTGGTATATGTACTTAACCGCTATAGTTACTCTATTTTTACATTACACTTATGATAAACTTCTTAATTACGATGCATTGTAATAGATTTAAGGCCCCGCATACCCACGCAGTTATTTTTCAGTTATGTTCGGTAGGTCTCTTATCTTATGTAGGTCATATAGTGGCATTAGATATTACATTGAAACTGTTTCATAACCAGTTAAAGGTCCCTCACAATAGATTTAAGTACATGTTGCACTGTGGCATAAAGTGTAAATACTTCTACCATTGCAGTTGTATGTCCAGCCTCACACGATTTTAAACACATTTCAGTGTAAACGGATTTTTTCTCCACATCACTGGTGCTTCCTTCTGGGGAGACTCACGCAGGAGTTCATGACTGGTGTTTTTTTTTTACCACTGACACGGCTTCACCACTAGAGGGAGTGCCGAGTTACTAGAAGTGGGAAAGAAGAGAGTGGGGCGAGAGCCGCGGCGCGCCTGCTGAGCAGAGCTGCGTCAAGCGTCCAACCAGCATCAGCGGAACAGCCGCGCACCGGAAGTGGAGAGTTGATGTCAAAATAAAAGCCGAAGAAATGAAGGTGCAGCGAAACGAAGAGAGAAAGTCTTGCTGTAACAAAGGAAATTTTCATAAAAAAAAAAAAAGTATGTAACAATTAGTTTAGTATTTTTAAATACTAAATCAGAATCAGCTTTATTGGCCTAATATGTGCACGCATATTACGGAGGTTGACTGCCAATGCACTTAAACACAGTTCCAAGAACAATTTGCAGGAGAATTAGACCCGTAGATTGTCATTATTTTAGGTCGAGATGAGTTTTTGTGGCTCAGGCTCGAGCTGAAGCTGCTTTACATCAACCTGCCATTTTTTTGATTTACATTCACAGTATCATTAGATCACATGGAAGGTCTACACTGTGTATTGTAATTTGATTATGTTGGTCTATTCTGAACACACCTTTCGTCATTTTCTATTCCTCTGGTTTCTTCCATATTTCCCCGTCCCAAAAAATATCTTTTCCTTTTCAAGTGAGGGTTGAATATGACACGGTGAAGTACATATTGTATACTGTACATATTGTTAAGCCCTGAAAAGAGTGTGATATTTGGTTATATTATATAAACTGACTTGACCCGAGCTAAAACAACAGTGAGTTATATCAACATATAGAACAAGCCATACAATGTCTTATCTGTGACTTAGAATTAAAAGACAATGACTTGTATCACAATAACCATAAACCATGTGTCTCATGTAAAATAAACTGAGAATAAAAGTATCCTGATTTATAGCGAACAGACTTGCATTTGGATTAAAAAACCAAACAAACAAATTATTAATTAAATAAACAGACAATATTATTGAACCAAACAATTGGGAAATACACCATGTATTATTTAGGTCTTCTGTTTTTCACGTTTATTTTTTCTCTTTTAACTTGAAAATCAATAACCGGAAGCGTGATGTTCCAGCTCCCCCCCTCCGTTTTGACAGTGGTGCTCGGAGCCGAGAGGGCCAGGGGGAGGAGAGGAAAGGGAGTGGAGCGAGATAAGACGACCGGAGGAGATCCAGCACACAGAGACCAATTTACTCGGACCATCCTCTGCACAGCCCGACTACACACGGTGCTCCGCTCCGGCCCCCGAAGAACCGCACCGAACCGGATTGTCCTCCGCGGTCCGGCCGGGGAACAGAAACCAGAAGATGATCACGGTGAGTCCGTCTTCCTGACAGAAGCAGCTGCTGCAGGCCGACATATATAATACATGTTCTCCTGTCACACACACACACACACACACACACACACACACACACACACACACACACACACACACACACACACACACACACACACACACACACACACACACACACACACACACACACACACACACACACACACACACACACACACGCGTCTCGGACGCTGTTGCACTGGCCCGCACGCGCCTCGGCCACCTCTCTGTCAGCGCACCGTGCCTGCAGGAGTGAATGACAGGAGATGGCAACAGTTGCTGTGAGGCCTCGCACCTGGTGGTGGTGGAGGAGGAGGTGGAGGAGGATACACGGTCAGTTAATGTGTCCCACCGGCAGGCCAGCAGCAACATATCTGTGTGGTGGTGGAGAAGGAGAAAAAAGAAGAAGGATGAGCTGCCTCATCATGTTTCTTAAGAACAGCTGACAGTTCATAATAAGCTACATTCAGGAGCCTCTTGCATTCAGCCTGATGCTCATAGCGATGCAGCCGCGGATCAATTTTCATAACATAACGTTGCACTTTAACACCTCCCTACAACACATGTGGTTTGTCAATAAGGGGAGTTTTTAACGTATTATCCCCCCATCCGTCAACTGACGAATGCGGAGGAATGTGCAGCACTAATAACGTGTTTATATCTGTTTATTTACCCAAGACTAGTGGTCGATACTCTTCTCCTGCGAGCTATACGTTGCTTTGCTGCAGACTGAAGGACATTTGGCACGAATGTCAGCCGCTGACCGAGAGGCGTGCACGTGCGTCCGAACACGGCCTGCACCGGACACGGCGGAGTGGTTTTATGGTCCCCGTTATGGTTGTCACACAGGCCACGGCGTTACGTAACGAGAAGCCTACGCTGTTTGAATGCGGGGCCTTGTCGCGCACGGCACGGGCCTCGTGCGTGGCACGCGCACACACGCGCCGGATCGCAAAACACATCATCCGCGCATGATTATGGAAATTAAAGGGGGATATGGGGGGGGGGGTCACTCGACGCGTCGCATACCTTTGATTTACCCCTAATTAGTTGATCTATGTTCGCATCTGGATGACAACTGAGCCACCACACACACACACACACACACGGAGAGTGAGAGAGAGAGAGGGAGGGTGAGAGAAAGAGACACGAGGAGGGAGAGAGAGAGAGAGAAGGAGAGGGGGAGCGAGGGAGAGAGAGAGAGAGAAAGAGAGAGGGAGCAGGGAGAGAGAGAGAGGGAGAGGGGGAGGGAGAGAGAAAGAGAGAGAGAGGGAGAGGGGGAGCGAGGGAGGGAGAGAGAGAGAGAGATGCATTCATTCATTCTGGACTTGTCTAACTGGAACAAGCCCACACGGGTTGACTTTACGCTCGACGTTTGCAAATGAGGGGACGCTGCTCGGACCGATACACGCCAGAGAAGGCTGCAAGTAGGCGAGATGCGTCGCGAGGAAATGATATTCGGGCCTCCGCCGCGCAGCGAGCCTCTCCGGTGGAGATGCTGACCGACGAGGCGGCGGCGGCGTTGATGTGTCTCTGCACGGCGTGCAGCTCCTGGTGTCTGGAGGCCCGGAGAGGTCAGCTGGTGGTGGTGGCTGAGGCATCCGTGGACGTTTAATTCAATCTACACCGCTACACCCACTACTCGTATAAAGATACTGTTGGGTTGTTATAGTAATATCAGAGATATATGAACTCCCAACAACCTGCAATTTGAATATTTAAGTATTTGAGATATTATCTGCACCATCTGACTTTTCTCTCCCGATACAATACCTCAACTCAGGTCATCCAATACCGGAACTCCCTTTCCCCCCGCCCCTCCGAGTATATTATCTGTATACCTCCGCTGTGTGAAAACTCATTAGGATTCTCTTGTTATAGGTAACACGGAGCCATTGCTGTGGGACTACAAATGCACCATGACTGAATAGATGGAACTGATAATGGAGAAGTGTCTCCTCTAGTCCATACCCAGTCCTCTTAATAAGAGCCTTATTGGTTTAGAGCATCCTAGACACACATTAATGTCATACACTCAAAGACGCAGCAAGTTTATAATACATTACTTACTTTATACAGTGTAAAATATAACCACATAAGACATATGAGAAGTAAACATTCATACATTAATACACTAAAAGACAATGTGTGTTTAAACACTATCAGTCAAGTCAAGCACATTCAATTCTTGAATTAACAGTAGAATATGAAACTAAATTAATTCACAGGTGACCCTTCCTCAGGTGCTCACAGGGCATCACAATGATGTCATCCAGCAACAGCACACTGATACAGTAACATGTGTCCGTGCTGTGTGTGTTATGCAATACTTTAAGGGAAGTTGCTTTCTAGTGATTTCATTACATTACATGACATCACATGTCATTTAGCAGACGCTTTTATCCAAAGCGACTTACAATAAGTGCATTTCAACCTAGAGTCCAAACTAAGAACAAGAATACAGAAAGTAACATTTTCTCAACATAGTCGAACTACAAAAGTACCATAATAAGAGCTATTTAAGTGCTACTGAAGTGTTAATCTGTGTTTTACTCCAGATATAGTCGGAAAAGATGTGTTTCTCAACAACTTTTGGTTCAAAGCTGCGGGGCACACAGATCCGGTCCTGCTGTGTTTCCCATCACTGTCTGGATATTTGTCTTGACAGTATCCTGTTGTCCGGTGGCATTTATCTATATTTATTGCTCGTCTTTTTACCATCGATTGTGATAATAACCAGAGCTTGAAGGAGACGCTCTTTTATCTTCAGCCCAACTGACTCCAAAAATGCTGACGTGTATTTACACCAGAGGGTGTGTGTTTTAGTCGAGCACGTTCTTGGTTCACCTTTAAAAAAACACACAAAAAACACACAGGCTGCTATTTTTGATCCTCTCCTCCCCCTCTCCTCTCTCCTCTGTCCTCCCCCATTGGAAGTAACTTGTTCTTCTCCTATGAATCTGTCTCGGCTTTTATGAGACAGAACCTCAAGTGTGTCCGGTTGTCCAGGAAATGGGATTAATGTGCATTTAGCCGAAAGATATGTGTGTTTAATAAAAATTTCCCCATCAGATTTGGGATTAACCTCCTGAACGCCACCCGATTTTTGAGGTTTCTGCTCGAAATGATATACCCAAACTAAAAAGGGTGTAGCTCTGCAACCACAAAAGCTATTTGAATAATGTTGGTGTTATAATAAAGGGAACACATGTGAGCTTTTGTTCAGATGTGTAAATATTAGTATATATGTTACTGGTTAAGAGTAAATAAAGATGAAACTTCTATTTTCATAGAAGTTTCAGGTTCGATTAGAAAAAAAAGCACTTTCAGGATGAATATATCCTGGATGGATGCACAGCAAAGGCCTAAAATCACCCAGATAATAATACAACTTGTGAACAGACTCTCTGCAAAGTTTGACTCAGAAAAAATAAAGCAGAACAATAGTTGGAGACTTTTTAGTAAAGAGAGTTTAGGCGAGGTCTCTAAAATTTGCATTTGGGCACATTGAAGCACCATCTGTGCCATTTGACTTTTCTCATGTACCAAACCATTTATTTCACTTTCACTTTTTCTTGTGGTGTTCAATACATGCAAATACATCATTATGTGGCTTTAAAACAGTAAATCAAAGATAAAAAAACGATCAAACAAAGTAGTGCTGTGCGCGTGCGTGCTGTGCGTAAAGCCGGTTTTTGGATCTGTCACAGCGCAGCTGTTGCGCGCGCAGATATCTCCGCCGGGGAAGGGCGGATTTTAAAGAACGACAAGTCATTGGAATACTTAGAGCCAATAGAATCGATTGGTACCAAGAAAGACAAGATTGACAGCACTGTGAGCCAATAGGAGACAGAAAGGCGTCGCCATATTTGAAATGTGAAATCCGATTAGCTGAAATTGAATTTCCTGACAGCTGACTATGACGCTTCCCCAAAAGTCCGCCTGGTTTTTAAAGGGACCTACACACACACTAAAGCAGCGGTCCCCAACCTTTTTTGAGCCACGGACCGGTTCCGTGTCAGAAATTATTTTCACGGACTGGCAATATAAATGATGTAATAAATATGACGTCATACAATTATACGAAGGGCATAAAGTGCCAAAACTACAACTCATCATTACGCCGAATTAGTGTGAGCCGTGCGCTTGTTGACCTGCAACGAGCCGCTAATGGAGACGGCGACACAGACGTGTGTTTGGTCCGCTGCTCCTAACCGAGTTCTGGTCGCTGTCATTAGAACACCGGCAGAGTTGTTGTGTGAAATGTCCCTTAAGGCCACCGTCATTTGCATCTCCAACAAATATTTGTTTCCAGCTCGGACGGGCTCGATTCACCGGGTGGGTTTGTTTACTAATGGATTGCAGGTCTATTCTTTTGCAGTCGGGTCTTTTGTGGTTGGAGTACCGCTCAAACTCTTTTAAAAGCCTCTTCCACCCGGTCAACGTCTGAAACATGTAGAATGTTCCGCTGTTCACTCGCCCACACAGCAGCGACTTTATCGGCCAACTTGAAAACAGTTGTCATTTCC
Organism: Pseudoliparis swirei; assembly: GCF_029220125.1. Classification (NCBI taxonomy): domain Eukaryota; kingdom Metazoa; phylum Chordata; class Actinopteri; order Perciformes; family Liparidae; genus Pseudoliparis; species Pseudoliparis swirei. The sequence continues at coordinate 22,871,818 of NC_079396.1, read as the reverse complement.
CTGAAGTGACAGAATTCATTGAGCAGGTTGAATATGTTTTAAGATTCTTTGTCACTGAAATGTGCCGCCAGCAGAGGGTTCGGCGCGTGAGACTCGCCTGCAGTGATAAACCCGAACTTTAAGACTCCTGAACGCGGCTCAGACGTACACACGGGTGTATCCGGTCCTTTTTCAAAATAATATATTTTTCCGACTGATTTAAAAAAAAAAAGTACAACTTTTTTTATTCACTTTTTTTCCGCGGCCCGGTTCCAACCAAGCCGTGGACCGGTACCGGGCCGCGGCCCGGGGGTTGGGGACCCCTGCACTAAAGCCATGCCAGCTGGAATGCAGGGGAGAGAAACGTTTTTTCTTCTTCTCAAGAACAAAAGTATGTTGAATTTGCTGAATGTAAAGCTATGAAGCGATTAATATTTATGTGTTCTTTGGCTTATATCTCCGTGATACTTTGGTGCAGAAGGATTCTGTAAAGATATTTAGAATCTGTGTGAAGTCCTCTTGCTTTCGAACATCTCTTCTTTTCTGATCGCACACAGCTACATGTCGCTAGCTACGGAAACGTTCTGAGTGGGCCGACACCTGACAAAATTATGATTATGATATTTGTATTTTTATTTCAGTTGGTGTTTGAGTTGTGTTTAAATGGCTCACTGATACTTGTAGCCCCAGTTGTCTTCTTTAATTTGATGTACACAACACATTCATATTTTCGTTTATTATAATAGTATAGACAGTTTAAAACACAATATCAAAAATGCACCATATGTGGTGCATTGGGGCTTAAGAGGAAGATCTTTGCTAGCTTTTGAGAGTGTTAACTGTTCATTCATTTGGGGAGCAGCATCAAACGACACACCGGACATTACTATCACGATCGGATGTTTCTCCCCTGATGTAAATTTTAGCCACGACACCATCACAAGTATCTACTTTTATTCAATCTAGGATGTGTTTGTTTCCCCCTCTAGGCCCAGTGGAAGCTGTGGAGATAGGCCTGGAAGCAGAGCCTGGTCATCTCACTAACCTTGGTCTCTGAGTGCTGTCACACAATCCGGGGCTTCGTGAGGCGACTGGTTCGTCCTTTGACCCCATCCGGCCAGTCCCACCCTGTGGCCCTGCAGCGTGGCCCCTACAAACCCATCCTCACTACTTACAGTTGATTTGTCCGCGGGGATAAATGAGTGAACCGGCTGCAAGGGAAAGGGCTGGGACATGTACCAGAACCCCGACAGGTAAAATAACTTGCACAGGTGGTTAGAGGAGGTAAATGCTGCAGCCGCATGGTATGGGTGCTGTAGCCGTCGTCTGTCTTTGACCCGTCCCTGTACTGAACGTTCCTCTCTGTGCTCACCTAGAATGTCCTGGTTCAGTGGGTTCCTAGTCGCCAGAGTGGACGACCGCAAGACCGCGTGGGGGGAGCGCAATGGCAAGAAGTCCAAACGAAAGGGAGGCTCATCTCTCTGCAACCCGCGCTACATGAGCTGTCTGCGGGACCCAGATGCTATGGAGCCCCCTTCCGGAGCCCCCCACCATCAGCACCACCGCGGAGGCGGGGCCGGGGCCGGGGGAGGCGGGGGGAAATTCGGCGTCCGTTGCGGGTGGCAGGAGGACCACTACGGCAAAAGGGGAGGGGCTCCCGGGGAAGGGGTGGGGCTGAAATCGGTCGACTTGGGCTTCGAGGACGGCGAGCCGAAGGGGAGGAAAGGGGGATGCAACGGGGGAAGCGGGGACGCGGGCGACGACGGTCCCAACGGCGCGGCGGGCGTGGTGACGGCTGCCGACTGCTGGCTCAGGGTGGTCCAGGTGTTCCAGTCTAAAAAATTCCAGTCCCGCAACCTGGAGCGCCTGTACCAGCGCTACTTCTTCAGACTGAACCAGAGCTCCCTGACCATGCTCATGGGGGTGCTGGTGATCGTGTGCGGCATCATGCTGACCTTCCACTGTGTCCACGCCGCCCCGCACGTCGCCTACTCGTCGGCCCTGTCGGTGGCGATGGCGCTCTTCGTGGCTCTCATGGTGGTGTGCAACCGCAGCGGCTTCCACCAGGACTACATGTGGATGGTCAGCTACCTGGTGATCGGGGTGCTGCTCTCCGTGCAGGTGTTCGGGGTGCTCATGGTGGCACCCAGGAGCGCCTCGGAAGGCATCTGGTGGTCCGTGTTCTTCATCTACATCATCTACACTCTGCTGCCCGTGAGGATGAGGGCGGCCGTGGTGAGCGGAGCGCTGCTGTCCATCATACACGTGGTCACGTCATGGCAGATCAATCAAGAAGACCAGTTCCTCTGGAAACAGGTAAGAGATGGAAGGAAACTATTGTCACTATTTCCCTTTGATGTTATCTTGCAGATGACATCAGCATTTATCCTGCACTTTTTCATGATTGAAGTTCAGTACATGTTCATCTCTTAGTACATGTTCACCTCTCACCTCTGCACAAATACACAGAGCTTCTGTATTGTTCAGTGAAACAGAATATTTTAGCGTACAGTTAAAAGGGGGATTTAAAACGATTTGATTGGACGGGTAAAAAAAGTAGGCGGGCTTAGAGCGTTGCACTTCACACACACCTCCTCGATGGATGTCATGATTTTATTGGTTGATGCTAGTTTACGTAGGCAAACTTTATATTTAGTTTTACTGGAAAAAAAGATGATTGGATTTTGATATTTAGCATATACTATTTAAAAAACATGCACAATTTGATTGTGGGATGTGATCAAAGAGAGTTGTTAGGAGCTGGTGTGAGAAGGTCGAGACTAAACCGTTATAGAGTTGTAGCTTTTTGTTAAGGTGTAGAAACCTAAAGTTTCAACGCAACGTTTGTCTTCATGAGAGGAGGAAGAGTGCTGACGTTTAAATTGTCCGCGTCATGCTAATAGCTGTCTCTTGATTGGATGAACAGGCTGTGGCCGTTGCGTGTGTCTAGCTGATGCTACATTGCAAATAGACATGCAGGCCTCTCAAGTGTCACGCATTGAGCGTGAGACTCACGCATTTCGGTCTTACGTCACGCACTCCCGTCATACATCGTATTTCTCACGCTGAAAAAAACTCTCGTCTATTTAATGTTTTAATGTGCCGCAGCGCGCAAACATGAGCTGGCCGCGCTGCCCTCACCGTGGAGGAATCAAGCGCTCCCCTGGAGTTCTGCTGTGAGGAGCCACTTATCAGCCAATCAAAAAAAAGAAATGGGCTACACAATAGCCAATCAGACCGCACGTTGAGCTTCATTAGTTTGTGATGGGCATGTTTCACTGTTTTCTGACATTCTATGGATGAAACGATTTAATTGAACGTGAAAATAATCAGCAAATAATCATGAAAGTATTTGCTAGGTGCAGGCTTAAAAAGGTTTAATTCGAATTTGCAGCTATTTTAAGTGGGAAATTGGTAAGTAGTTGATGAGCAGTGTTGGGGCGTAACACCACTACTTTATTTAATTAGAAAATATGTTATGCGTTACACTTACTGAGAAATATATCAGAATATATATGCTATTTTTAATTTAAAAAAGAAGCTTTTACGTTGATTATAAGTCATTCCGTTGCTTTGCAACCTTCTTTATTTGGAAAAGCATTTGATGATAATATTGTAGAGCGTGAAAAAAACTTTCAACATCGAAATGCTTGACGTCAAACCAGAGGAAACATCTCGCTTAATTGCCTAATTTTAACCCTGTATCTAGTAATCTGTAACCTAGTACATTTTAAAACGTAATTAAATACACAAGGAAACGAACAATTGCGATAAGTTATCGCTGTAGACTGATTAACGTGGCCCCGTTGTTACGTTGCTTCAAAACTTTATGAGATGGCGCTTTTTATTCCCAGTGAACTGGCCACACTGTGTTCTTACGGGTCTTTCTGGACAGCGTGTTGTTTGTGCGTCGTGTCGAGGGCCGAGGGCCGAATGACCCGCCCCGGCCGGACTGCTGTGTGTGTGTGTGTGTGTGTGTGTGTGTGACAGTGTGAGAATACCATGATATAAAGTGATATCACTCAGGTCTCTGTGCTCTCACACACAAGGGACTCTTTGTACTTTTCTCCAAGGGTGGGGGTGACGAGGGGGAGGCCGACTGGTGGTGGTAGGGAAGGGAGGATGGAGGGGGGGGGGGGGAGACCACACTGTAGTCTCCTTGGGGAAATGTTATGGAAAACATCATGGGAAAGCCATAACATGAAAACAATAGGGGGATATAGGACTGATTATCGCCATAGTGCCTCCGACCACAACAGTCAGGTGTGCACCCAGTAACTTATCCCCTCACGTGTCAGCCGGACGGCAGCGACGACGCAAACAAGTCACTTAAAGATCACTTTGTTCAGATTTTGTGATTGTTTACTGTGAGTTAACGACAAAGTATACAGGACTGGGTTTCGGGGATTCGTGGGAACCCAGTGACCGCTGTGGACGCTCACATAACGCGTGATATATACCTCAGTGCAATCCATCACCGGCTCCAACGGGGTTTGCCATCATTAGGTGAATGAATGTTACAAGATAGCAATGCTGTTTATTCCAGAGGTCGCCTGTGTGCGATACGTGACACACAGTAAAACTCTATAATCAATCACCGCTTCACGCTCGCGCAGAAGTATTTCCTCTTTCTCCGATAACTCATTAACCTCACCGGGTTTCTGTTTGTGTCGATGAGTCGAGACGATGATCCTCTTTTCCGTCTTTTCGTTGCCAACTTCTGTTTGCTGGTTTAAACCGGTTGAGTTGGGTTTCTGCTCCGTCAGGAGTAGCTCATTAATCTATCGTCCAGGATGTAAATGAGATATGTCTTATTTGTATCAGTGACCAGCTGTGAGGGACATTTTCTTCTATACTTATTGTATTTATTTCAAAAAATGATCGTTCATGTAAGAGCAGAAATGCCTGAGATATGAGAATCCAGGATCAGGATCTGGTCACTTTGAGGTTATCCGTTTTATTTGATTTATTTTCTGACATTCCTGACCTTATTTTACTGGTCGGATCGCTCCAAAAATGTGATCAATCAAATATGATCAGAGCATCCTCGCTCACTCCTGATGAAGCAGATCAACCGAATCTTTTGACCGTCAAACGTCCTTATGTAGAAATACATTAAAGGTTCATTTACAAACTGACGTTATGATTGTTTCTGATGTAATCATACATTTAGAAACCAAAGTCAGGCACTCTAAAGAGGAAAGGCCTTCCCATTATTGATTACTTTCTAATAAAATCTGTTAAATGCTGTTATGGATATTACAACTTGCTTGAAGAGTGATGCCATGCAGACTTTTCTTCATCTATGTGACATGTTGACCTTTTGTTGGGGACTTGCATTGTCGAGTACAAATAAGAGACATGGAAGACCACAACAAAAACAATACACATATTGACAGAATAGCTTGACAGGCTTTTTATTGATTTATTACCATGAAGTTTTTACTCAATAAAACACAAAAATCAACCAAGACATCCACAAATAATATAACCTGAAAACAAGAAGGTGGTACAAATTGTTTACTTTCTAAAATTACATTCATCTTAAATTTTTTTTGCCCAAAATATAATATCATCGTCATCATAATTTTTAATTTTAAATTTAAACTTTTATTTAACCAGGTGATTCCTATTGAGATTACAAATGTCTTGTTCCAGGGTGACCTGGCCAAGACAGGCAGCAACATATGAAAAGAAACAAAAACTAAAGAAACATAGATATTTTTGACTTTTTCCTCGTCCTCCTCATCATCATCATCAGCAGCAGCCCACTGCTCATTAATAACTAAGGATGGGTGAAATGCAGAGAATACATTTCATCTATCTATTCTATGTCATATGTAGTATGACAATAAAAAAGCTCTTTTTTCTTTAATCAAACAAGTCTCTCTTTTTGATTACTTGAAACGTCTTTTAAATGTTACACAAACCGATAGCATCGTGAAGCGATGACATTTTGGACATAAATGGCTGTAAAGTGCAACTCGGCCGTGATTCTGGTTATTCACGTCCTCAGACGGGCGTAAACTGAGGCGCTCGCACGCGTCTCCGTGCCATCTGTCCGCCTCATGAGTATTTCATGTTCGTCTCTATTAGTTACGGCCTCTAATCCCTTCAAACTGTGGGAACGCACGCGGTTCCGGTCCGTCAGCTCCCGAGCCGTGTCGCTCTCGGCGTTGTTCGACCCGTGTGTTTTCGCAGCTGCGTGCCGGGTCGAGTCCAGTGTCTCTTCCTAGCTGCGCTCTGAGCGTTTTATTGACACGCACGCCATAAAACTACAGTATATTAAAAGAGTTTGAACCGGGTTGGGTTTCAAAACAAACGGCGAGCTACCGGAGCTTTTGACATGTTAGAGTGGTTTTGTAATGGAGACGACATGCACATGCTGTTGCTCCATGTCTTTCTTTTGTGTCTGCAGAAACATACACATGTGCACGTTACACTCGTCAACACGCACACGCACGCACACACACACACACACACACACACGCCGTCCGGTGCTTGTTATGGTTGTCGCCGTCCCCTCAAGTCTCCAGCGGACGTGCGTGTCAGAAATGGCTGCCGTTTGATTTTTGCTTTGAAGAAGTAACACCACAGAACAATCGGCCCGCCTCAATGTGCGGGCGTCTTGTTTTGGTTGTTGTTGTTGTTGTGTGTACTGACATGTACGGCGCAGCGGGCGCTCCCGTCCAGGATCAAGAGAACCCGCCCGACACGCAGCCCGTCAATGAAACTCCCCCTGAGATTGTACATTCTTCACCCCCCCCCCTCCGCGGCCGGTATTTGCTTTATTGTCTCTGACAACAAGCATTGTTGTGTGGATGTTGTGGACATAAGTGCTGTGAGAGGTCAAAGACTGGTTCCTAAAAATACGCCGGGCCCTTGGCGTTTCTGCTCACTGTTGCGTCACATGGGACAGTCTTATCAGAGCCTGCGTCAGAGCAACAGGCTCCCATCCCCCCTTTTCTTTCTGCACACACACACACACACACACATTGGGTCTGTTGTTTCCACGTACCCTGAAAACTCCCGCTGTCCATTCACAGATACAACAACGATGTATCTATCTTTCTCTGCCACGCGCTAATGAAGCGTAGGGCGAATGCATTTTGGGATGGATGGTGGGGTAAACGCCTTTAAGACCCCATAAAAGGGGCGCTGAACTCTGGCTGAGGGGGTCAGTCGATATGTTTCACAAAGACTCGCCGCTGAGTGTTTACAGTTATGATTTTTTAAAATTCGGTAGATAAGATAAGGGAATGGCGCTTAAAAAAACCAATGTGCCGCTTAACGGTCCCACGTCAAACTTTCCAAATGGCTGTTTACTCAATTCTAAAAACGTCCAGGATGTGTGAGAGAGCGAGAGAGAGAGAGAGAGAGAGAGGGAGAGAGAATCTCACATTGATGAACTGCATCATCTGTTCACAGTTTCACAGCAGCTCCCGGCGCTGGAGTAACCTTGTGTGCATCATGCATCAAGATGGTCGTACTTAGATCCCAGTGGAAGGACGTGTCGGCCTGTGATGATCATCTGTGCAAAGCTGCAGAATAAGACACAGCCGGTTGAAGGAGGGAGGGAGGGAGGGAGGGAGGGAGGGAGCGGCGAGGCGAGGCGTGATCGGAGGAGAATCCGATATTCTCCCCACGCAGTCCTTTTGCTTCGGCCCCCTTGATAAATAATTTGTGTTTGACACGGCGGCAGCATTTTAACGAGGATACCTGTCACATGTGCGATCTGCTCACGACCGGGATGGGTGCCGACTGATGGAGTCTCTCTCTCTCTCTCGCTCTCTCTCTCACGCGTACACTTCACTTGTTTGTAACTGCCTGTATTCAATTGTATGAGGATTACATTGAGACAGATTTATACACACACACACACACACACACAGACTCTCAAGACACCAATACCACCGCCGCCGATCTGAGGACCAATCAGATGGCTGGAAAATGAATTATCAGTTTAGCATCACTTCTGAGAATGATGGGGGAATAAACAGCGTCGCTAAGTGTCTCCCTCAGTGCTTGTGTTCAGTTGGTCCAACGGTTGCCTTGGAAACAACTACGACTCAAGCAGCCGGCAGACCCAGTTCAAGCCTGCTGGTTTACGGTTTGGTAACCGTTGCTTGTTTTAAGTAAAGAAATACACACACAAAATAACAATTGATTTCTGCTGCTCACTTTTTTTTACTCTCCTTCTGATCATCTGGCAGCTCGAGGCTCTGGATGCGGGAGGCGTCCACGCTTTCTAAACACACGGATAGATGCGTGCTTTGTTTTCCTCCCCCCGACCCCCCTCGCTGTCGAAATGAGACGGCCCATAATTAAACACGGCGGAGACAGAGAAGAGGTCACGTGCTGGGGAGTCACACAGGATGTTGTTTGCCAGTGGCAGCTTATCTCTGGTCCGCCTGTGTGACCGTGTCCATGTCTGTGGCCGCAGGATGTGTTCTGAGGCCCCCCCGAAGACGATAACGAAATGTATCTCGCACGGTCCTGTTATTTACACCAGTTCCTTTCTTTTTTTCTGGCACGGATGATGGATTTTTATTGCTCATCACAACTCTTTTGCACTCCTAACGTGGACGTAAAGAGCCTTGGTGTTTAATCACAGCAGTTGCTCCTGAACCTGTTGTCTGTCCACAGCATGTAGGGGGCCCCGGCGTCTCTGCGGGGAGGGGGGGGGGTGATAGTCACACTCTCCCCCCACGAAAGTCACACCCGCCTGGTTGCCAGCAGGATTGTTTCTGTGTCGTTTTTCAGTGTCAGGACCCGCAGCATGTTGACAGAAACATGACAGAGCGAAAGGGAGTTTGAAACCGGCTTTACACTCCAAGTAATTGTTCCAAACAAGGATGTACAATTTTTATTTCAGGTGCATGGTCTTCAGTCCAATGCCTCAAGAATACTCTACATGTGTGGAAACAATGCAGAAAAGGGCAAACACATTTTTTTATTTATGGGAATCCTTTTATGTCAATGGGTGTCTTCACCGCATATAAGTGGTGACAACAGAGGCAGTCTTTTTTTAGCTTCTAAAAAAACATATTTGCTGTTATAAAATACATGTGAATAAATTGCTCCGGGGGGGGGGGGGGGAGCAGAAACAATAGGCAAACATTTGCACCATTTCCTGTTTAAAAGAACAAATCTAATATCAGCTAACCGCTTCCTGCTCTATTTTTACTTTATTTGATGCATCACGCACATGATTAAGACTCTTTTTTTGGTATCAAAACACACAAATAAAACACTACTTCCTCCACGGATTGGAAAATACAATCTGCCTATGTAATCCACGGTGAACTGCATCTGTTATGAGCTTTTAAAAAACTAATCGAGACGTTTTACTGATCTATGTGTCGATTATTTCTGGATCAACAATAAGTGAAATGTGAGACATGTGGTTATGTCACTTTAAACCTTATTTGTTGTCTCTCAGATTATAGGGTTTTTGAAAATGATCACGATGGAATAAAAAAAGTACGATACTTTCTGCTAACAATCACACAATGCAAAGCCCTAATTAACTTCTTATTACAGAGTAAACGATCATATATGATACTCCTTGGGAAATAATGAATGAGGGGGCGTTTTGGGACACGGATCTAAGCAGTGTAATGAAAGGTTTCCCTTTGTTTCGATCGCAGAAATAGATAAAAACACGAGTGTGTGGACTTTCCATGTGAAAGAGGATATTCTTCTCATGCATACTGGGATATTTATACACTTCCTTTGTATGTTTGTAGAGATCTATGTTGGGGATCCACACACTGTCTTCATTTACATTCAGGGTAAATAACACATACAAAAAAGACTATTCATATAAGCTATTCACTGTGACGGAGACTAAAATATAAGTGAAATTGAAAGACTAAACGAGTGGTAAACTCAACGATTGAGCACAAGTGATTACGTGTCGCATCACAACGACACCGCTTCGTGTCAGACACATTGACGACGGATTTTAGAAACTAAGAATACATTTTGAAAGCGTTTGACATTGTCCTGGAAAATGATTTCATGAGAAAGGACAACACTCTCCCTCCGCTGTTTGTCACAAATTACAGCGATGACAGGACCGCACAGGTGACTGTGCTCCAAAATAGCGTTTCATCTGAAGCGTAAAATACTTTTTTGTTGTGTGTGTGTGTGTGTGTGTGTGTGTGTGAAGTGTGCCCACTATAAGACACACATTTCTTGTGGTGCGTCTCGGTGAGCTGCAGCCGGTCGACGCTCCCCTCCACCGAGTGCAGACCACCCGGCGGAGTGAGCAGGCGGCCCTCGACTCTTTATCTGTGGACGTGGTTCTGGTCATTTCAGATAAGGGCAGTGAGAGCTGTGTGTAGACATGAGGCTCAGGCTGAGTACACAAACCCAGCAGCTGCTCCGGCACCGCGCACACACACACACACACACACACACACACACACACACACGCACAGCCTCTTTCCCAAAGGCTAGAAGTGAGACAGTGAGCGCCAGTCCAAATAAATGAAATGAAAGAATATGGACATTAATAAAGCGACGCTCTCAAGGAAAGATAGCGGTGAACCTGGGGGAGACTCTTGTGTTTTGTCACGAAGTGAAGCGCCGTCATTATGTTTCGGGGGTGCTGTGGAGTGTGTTTTACAGAGCCTGAGACAACACAGATGTTTTAAGGCGTTCCAGATGCTCCTCAAAGGCCGATGAGCTCTGACTTGCGCTCTCTCGCTTCAACGACAATATCCCATCAGTCACCGCTCCCTCTGGGGAACGGTCTCGTAAATTCAGCGTCTTGTTCTCCACGCAGTTATTTTTCTTCCCACGTGAGCATGAACTGTTGCTCTCGGTGTATTTGAGGGACTCCGTCCGGTAGTCAAAGACAAACCGTTTTGGAGCAAGCGGTGCTTAATTACCTTCGCATTGAAAATGCGGAAGGTAATGTTTTGATCGCCGTGTCTTTGTATGCGTGCGTGCGTGTTATTCGCATAAGTCAAAAAGTATTAAACCGAATCGCATGAAATTTGGTGGGCTGATTGGCTATTATCCGGGGACCATTTGATTAGATTTGGGGATCGATCGGGTCAAAGGTCAAGGTCAAGGTCATGAAAAGGTCAACATCTTCTTTTTACCATAGCGCGGTCAATTTATATCCAATTGGCATGCAACTAATGCCAACATGTTCATAATTCAATGCCCAATCTTGTAATATGCGAAGGTATGCGCTCTACCGAGTGCCCGTTCTAGTTAGTTGATTAAATGACCCTTCTCTAAGTCGCGCCCCAACTAATGCAGACTGGCCAATCACAGCGTAGCATAGGCCAGCTCTGACCACGGTCCCACAACTGGAGACTCTCATGCAAGTGTTTCAGATTATCTTCATTCATTTTGTGTGGATTTCGGGCTAGTCTTTGTAAATTGTTGTGCCTGGGGCATGTGTAACACCTGTTAACACCTACTAACATGCAGGGATCGAGAGAACGCTCGCAAATAAGGCATGAAAAATGTTCCCGACTTACAATGTCGCTCTCTGCGTAATAGAGAGCGACATTGATTAACTGTCAATTACCGTCAGAGTCAATTTATTCATGGGAGGTGGAGCAGGTGCACTTAACTGTGCAACAATTAACTAGCGGCATTAAAAACTGAAGCGATCTGATGTTCGCTTGTTTGCAACAGATCCAGTGGGTAAGATGTGTAATGTTAATACTCGTTTTACAAAATATCTGTGGAGTTAACTAGAGTCAGCCCTTCAATGCTACGCTATAGGTACTGACGGTTTCCTGAAAGTATAAACATGCTGCATTGTCTTTTTAATGATTGTAACAGTCAATAAAGACCAACCTGGCTTCACAGAAACAGTGTTGGTCCTTCACTTCATTGTCTTCTGTTTAGAAAGGCCAGGTGATCCAGAATAAGGAGTAGCAGCGGGTGGGCGGGGCTTAGCGGCCGGGTCAATTGACAGAGCAGAATCGTCCAATCACGTCCCAATCTGTCCACTTATAGCTCAACTGTCAAAACATTCAGCGAGGGTTTAATGGTGAATATTGTTTACATAGTTGGAGAGAACAAGAATAATCTTTCTAAACCAAACAAAATTTGTAACGAACATATTTTGTTTACTTTTCTACATCGTTTTTTTAAATAGTGTGTGTGTGTGTGTGTGTGTGACCGCGTTCTGCACAAAATGAAAACCTGTTTGCTGAAACGTTAGCATGTCTGACTGCCTACAGTCGTAATGAAGTGCTATTTTGGAGAGTTTAACATATCATTAAGGAACTACGTTGGTTTACAGCCGGAGGACAACGAAGCTTTGTCTAAAGTTAGCGGCTGTGTTCCTCCTCGTTGGATTTGAGGAAGTTTAGACTCCAGCAAACCCCAGCCAATGTCACATTGGTTAGTTATCTTACAATGTCTCCTACACGGATAATCGACTGGTCACGATTAGGAATTTTAGCCTGAGACATGGAGCGAGTTTCCATTTCGAGCACTTATCACGTACATATTCAAGACCCCCTTTGTCAGGGTTATTTGTTTTAACTCCAAGTGCATGTCTAAGTAGTGTTGTTACGAGATGTGCCGACGCTTCGAAGCGTGTGTCGAGTAATGGAGGGGGCGTGATAAGATGGAACTGTTGAGAAACTGTTATTTTTGAATAAAAATGAATAAAATGTCCCTTGTCCTGTACATCACTGTCCAAGTTACACAAGCATATTCAGTCAGCTCTTCCTAGTTACACACACACACGTTCACTGTCCTCTGCCTGCTTAAGCCCATGCCATTTCCCTAAAGTGACATAATAACATTATTACGCAACCTGCCATATCATATGATACTACAATTTTGGGAACATTTACATACACAGAATACATTAAAAAAATATTTTATTATGCACATATGTGATAATTTATGTATAGAAATTATTTGGTCATACATTTTTGTAATTCATAGTCATTCCCAACAGCCATAACAGACACAACTAGAACGGGCACTCGGTAGAGCGCATACCTTCGCATATCACAAGATTGGGCATTGAATTATGAACATTTTGGCATTAGTTGCATGCCAATTGGATACAAATTGACCGCGCTACGGTAAAAAGAAGATTTTGACCTTTTCATGACCTTGACCTTTGACCTGAGCGATTCCAAAATCTAATCAAATGGTCCCCGAATAATAACCAATCATCCCACCAAATTTCATGCGATTCGGTTTAATACTTTTTTAGTTATGCGAGTAACACGCATACAAATAAATAAATAAACTAGAATGGGCACACAGTAGAGCGCATACCTTCGCATATCACAAGATTGGGCATTGAATTATGAACATTTTGGCATTAGTTGCATGCCAATTGGATAAAAATGTATCGTGCTATGGTAAAAAAAAGAGTTTGACCTTTCCATGACATTGACCTTGACCTTTGACCCGATTGATCCCAAAATCTAATCAAATGGTCCCCGGATAATAACCAATCATCCCACCAAATTTCATGCGATTCAAGAACATTTTGACCTGTTCATGACCTTTGACCTTGACCTTTAACCCGATCGATCCCAAAATCGAATCAACTGGTCCCCGGATAATAAACAATCATCCCACCAAATTTCATGCGATTCGGTTCAATACTTTTTGAGTTCTGCGAATAACACGCATACAAATAAATAAATAAATAAATACACGGCGATCAAAACATAACCTTCCGCATTTTCAATGCGAAGGTAAAAATCCAATGCATCACATTATGTGGTTTAGATACAGCTGCCTGTGATTATGCACTTGGCCAGTAGGGGGTTTCGTGAGCACATGAAGCTTCGAGAAATGAACCCTTTCTCGAACCAATTGGCTGAAGTTCGATGCCTCATGAGGCTTCATCTCACCATCACTATGTCTAAGTCTTTGTCCCGAGTGTAGCCACGGAGAGAGAGGCCCCAAACGCCGCAAAGAAACTTCATTCTTCTTAAATCGAGGAATAATACGAAACCACAGCTCCGCATCGAGCAAAACGATACGAACCGACGTTGAAGAGACAAACATGGTTTAAATACACAGGGAAGGTGATTGGACACAGGTGGAAACAACCAGGGACAGGGCAGACAATCACAGTCTCCGTCCGTGGGTGTGAGTCTCGGGCCACCGCTAAGCAGAATTTTTTTTTTTACAAGACTGAGAAAGAAGCACCGAGGGGGAGAGAGACTCTTCAACAACATTGGGTTTTAATTTAAAAGCATCATCACATCTCCATCGTTCGCGCATAAGACGTCTATAATGACCGCTGGCTTTCAAAATGAGTAATTTAACAGGAATATTGAGTCAGGAGGTGAACATTAAACCTGCATACATATCATAGCTTTTTTTCTTCTTCTCGCAAATCAACGACTTCTAAACTGACTGACTGAAGAGATACATCGTGTGCGTGGGTAAACCCATCTGCTTGAAGGGGTTTAACGTGTAAATTGCAGAGCTTTTGGTCCGCAGATTCGGTTCATATTTAAGCTTTTGATTGATGAACTTTTCATTCTGTCAACTGACTTGAAAAGAGTCTGGTTACATGAAGAGGGGCACAGGCGGGATGCCAGGTGTCGGTACATTTGCATTTATGTGCACGCACACACACACGCACACACACACACACACACACACACACACACACACACACAAGCACACCTTCCTCTGATCAGTGCTGGGTGTTGGCCGAGTATTGTTAAATGGGATGGAGAGCCGGATGAGAGGATTAACGGAGAGGTCAGGTCACCTACTGCTGTGTGAACATGCCGTGGAAAAAGAAAAGAAAAGAGATACCCGGCTTACACTCTCCAGAAACCTCCGCTATAGTTTGATGAAGATCTTTTGAAATGAAATGGAATTGGCTTGCGAGTGCAGATTGTTAATCACATCCTGCTGACTGTGAGAGGCTGTATTCATTATTTCATTGCACAGACGGACTTCATCTGGGTTTTTTCTTTAATCCGCAATAACAGATTTTTTTTAATGAATTTGTTTTCTGGCCATTTGGTGAATGAAAGTCTACTTTTATTGAGTCTCTTTTAGTTCTGAAAAGCTACTTGTTAAGGCTAAAAAAACAATGACACTATGGGAGCAATGAGAGTGAACTAAACAGTCATGTTATGGGCCTGAAAACCAAAACAATTAGCTAAAAGATGCATAAACTTGTTTTATAGATGAGTTCTGTGATGATTATCTGTGGGTTCATTCAACCTCTTTCATATACACCACGTGATCCATTGTTTTATATAACAATGTATTGATTTGCTTTAGATAATCCTATCCAGATACATTGGGACGCTGTTAAATGTCCCGTTCTCTCTCACGTTGCTCTCTCCTCCTTAAAGAACATTCTTACCCAGTCGGATGACCTTACAAGTCAATGTTTATAGACTCACTGTCAGCACCAGAGACTAAATGGCTGCTGTGCTAAATCCATCATGAAGGAGGAGAAACATCATAAATAAAGTGTCTGAATGTTCCATTAGCGCCGGTCCAACTGTGAGACGGGATCTTCAGAGGGGTGTCACGAGGTGAGGGAAGGTGTTGAGGCCTTACTAACGATGGGCAGGTGCATATCGCTGCATCATCGGTATGTTCTCATGTTTCCACCACTTTGTTTCAGACCGAAATATCTCAACTGTTGGGTGGATTGCTCTGAGATTCTGTACATGCATTCATGGTCCCCAGAGGATGAATCGTATTGACTTCGGTAATCCCTGACTTTTTTTTGGAGCACACCATGAGGTTTACATGTGTGCTTTTGACTGGATCGCCGTGACCTTGTGAACAAAACCCTCATGATGAATTGCAGCAACTTTGGTGATTCTCTGATTTTTTCTGGTACAAGACACTCTGTATATTTCAATTATACAAGAGATTTATATTCTGAATAAAGCACTTTTTTGTTGTTGCACATAGTGATCATATATTCTTATAATTTCACTCTTTGTACGAATAATGATGCAATTATTTACCCCGTAACACTCAGTTTTCCACCTCAATTCTCCCCCTTAATGTTATAATCATCTTATTTCACAGTATTTCATATTATTCAGTCTCGGCTTGTCCTTGCTCTTCATTGAAGCTATATGATGTTTACAATTAGTGAAGTTAAGGATGCATGAAAAGCTGCAGCATTCCATCAAATAGTAAAATGGTTGATTTATACACATTATCCCACAAAATTATATTCATGTATTTAGTATCTTTGTAAACGTTGGGATACCCCGGAAGAAAGTGTCAGTTTTCCGAACTACATTATTTTACAAAGTCATTTATACTTTGTAGTTTTCTTTTTACTTAATTCTGGAGGTATTTCAGATGCAGCAGATGTTCTTTGTCAAGCACAGAGGTGAACATTTATTCAGCAACGCATCCACGGAGCTATGTTGGTCATTTATTGATTCAGCCTGCGTATAAATAAGCGGTCAGGGGCTTTTTTGTGTGTGGAGAAAATACATTTTAATCTATGTTGTGTGTCCTGTTGTTGTGCCCGTTCTGTCTCCATCAGAGTCGCTCTTACATAATACCATTTAGATATCCTGGGATTAGGCCGAGGTCCTCTCCTCCACATCATTCCCCAGAGGGGAAACGCCGACTGCTTTTACTGCAAAAAAAAAACTGCATTAAATTCCTGTCTCCATAAACTGAACATAACCCTTTTAGTCGGCCCTGGTACCTCAGTCATGAACTTCACCTGCCAGGGAGGAGCGTAATGCATAGTGGCGTGAATATAATCCCGCTGGACCAAACCAGGACCGTGGTGATAAATCGTGACTTTTGATAAATGAGTGTGTTGTTGTTGCACAGAGGAAGAGGAGCAGGTGCAGCATGTGCAGCGGGTGCAGCGGGCCCCTGCGGGCCCCTGCGCTGGGAGCGTGGCGGCCGTGCTCCAGGTTAGCAGGAGTGCCGCCGCGTAAACACACGACCTCGCCGTGTGCTCTGCAAACCCACGAGCCCTCGTCCCTCTTGAGGAAAGCAAGCGATTAGTTTGAGCCCGTGAGCCTTCGGGACACACGGCGTGTGAGGGGAATCTCAACTGAAAACTTACAGTATAGCTGCGGCGATAACGCACGTTTAGAGCCTCTGACTGCACACACACACACACACACACACACACACACACACACACGGAGACAGACATTCACCTGCGAACACACATCCTGCTGCAGGTTTCACTTTTGTCTCGTGGCTGTTTTTGCTTTTTCAGTGAGAGTAAAGTAAACAGAGCTGAGCGCTCTGAGCCATCTGCCTAATGTCACCGTCCTGCTCTCTCTCGCTCTCTCTCTCTCTCTCTGCAGATCTCTTGTCATGCTAACATTGTCTTGTTTCCTTCCTCATCCTGCTCCTTACCACTTCTTTCCTTCCTCAGCATCTTTCATGTTATCGGCTGTTTGTCTATTTCACCCCACATGCCTTGTTTGCTTTCTTCTTGAACTCCAATCCATCCGTTTATATTCTTTATCATCCTTTGCTATTCTCATTATTCACCATCTATATATTTACATTATAGCATTGTCTGGGTGATTACTGGATCCTGATTGGCTGCAGGGTGTCCTTTAATTCCTGATAATGTACACTTGCTAACTCGTTATTGTTAAACTGCCTGTGCAATGTTCTAAAATAATGCACTGGCTACATTAAATGAAAGGAATTAATACATTTGAAAATCTTATTTAGGTTTAAGTGGTAGCCAGAACCGTCCGACACATAGTGCAGTTATTGATTCAACGTGTGCTGCTTGGGATAACAGACTCATTTTTGGGGATGTAAAAAGTAGAAAGTTTCCGGAAAAAACTTCAAAACTTGTTCTGATACTTTTCTCTATTTCAGAGTTTTTACTGTGTTTTCTTTATTATTTGTATTTCTAATTAATGCTGCAACAGTTCTCTCCATACACACCTTTTCCGATTCACTGTAAACATGTTTTAAACAAAGCCCCATAATTGATATTTCTGCTTTAAAGATACTATAATTATGACAGATTAAAATTATTTTAAAGGTCCATTAAAGTTAAGTATTCCTGTTGTTTTTGTAAAGATATGTGGAGCCTCTAACCGTTCCATTGTGTTTAGTGAATGTTGTTTAAAAGACAATTGTTTCTAATGAAGTGCGTTACTTCCCTCAGGTCTAATGTAATATTTAATATATAATACAATGTGCTGTCACTGAAGTTACTTCATCAGATAATGATTGATCTGCAATTATTTCAACACCAATACTGGAAACTTTAAATTAATTAAAATAAATATTTATCCTCTAAACAAAACTGGAGAACTTCTACAGGTACTTGAAGAAACATGAGATACAGAATCACCACAGAGAATAATAATAAGAACTTTAAATTCACATGTCAATATTGTAAATCATTTTCTATTGTTTCACAATACGCGAAATTAATTTGTTGCTTATCAGCCAACACAGGAAGTCAAGATGTTTCTCTGGATGACTTTCTCAAGAAATGTGTTCTTATGACTCTTTTGACCCAAATAAGTGAGCTAACATATACATGTCGTTGTCGTGTGGTGAAAATACTTTTATTTAGTTTCTATGGACGACGACTATTGAGCTAAATAAAATGAGAATGCTTTAAAAATAAAGGAATTAACATGTATTTACTCCATTGAAGAAAGATTGCCATTCAGATTGTGATAGCAACGTGACCAGAACCTCTCGGCCTTTATTGTGTTTCCATTTCTACCCAGAAGATGTCAGTGTGTCGAAGGTTTCTTATTCCGTATTGATCATAAATACTTTGTCAACTAATCTCATGGAGGAAATGCACAAAGAGTTTGTCTTGAGTCTCTCGGGGGAAAGAAAGGAGGATGGAAATGTTTGAGAAAATAATCTCAATAATGTGACACTCAGAAAGAGTGCAATAAAAAAGTTTGTCTTCGGTTCATGTTTTTATGTGACGAGCAGCACTGGAGACGATCTATATCTATCGCTATACGCTGCTCTCGTTGTCGGCTATAAAAAGTTTGAGTGATTTTAAGGGGGGTAAATCCACAATAAAACTAGAACGGGCACTCGGTAGAGCGCATACCTTCACATATCACAAGATTGGGCATTGAATTATGAACATTTTGGCATTAGTTGCATGCCAATTGGATACAAATTGACCGCGTTATGGTAAAAAGAAGATTTTGACCTTTTCATGACCTTGACCTTTGACCCGATTGATCCCAAAATCTAATCAAATGGTCCCCGGATAATAACCAATCATCCCACCGAATTTCATGCGATTCGGTTTAATACTTTTTGTGTTATGCGAGTAACACGCATACAAATAATTAAATAAATAAATAAATACACGGCGATCAAAACATTACCTTCCGCATTTTCAATGCGAAGGTAATAAAATAAAATCTGTATTTACACAATGTAAATGAGTAAATTCTGCTTCTTTTGCTCTCTCAGGTATGACAGAGGTTTTGATTCATGAAACCACGCTGTTCCGAAAGCAATAAAACAACAACAACAATGCTGGAACATGAGAAATGTACCATTTGTCTAGTCTGACGATAAATATTTGACTTTACTCCGGCGTACTTTTATGCTTAACGCCTGATTGATTCACTCCCTTCCTTTCTTCCTCGTACCTTAAGCTTGACCGCCTCCTCTCCTCCCTCCTCTCTCGTCTCTCCAGGTGAGCGCCAACGTCCTGATCTTCCTGTGCACTAACATCATCGGCATCTGCACCCACTACCCCGCCGAGGTGTCCCAGAGGCAAGCCTTCCAGGAGACCAGAGGATACATCCAGGCCAGGCTGCACCTGCAGAGGGAGAATCAACAGCAGGTAGGCATAAACACACAAACAACCCACAATGCAACGCACTCTGCAGGAGCCTCAGTTACACCCGGACTATCTGCATTCACAAACAATAGCTCCCGTTTTTAATAAGTACTTAGAAATAATATAATCTAGCGAGTAACGATGCAATAAAAGAGGCTTCTTTTTTAATTATTTGTACGTCACCGCATGAAAACTCACGGGAATCATTTGAAATCTGAAGCCGGGGATTGAGTCAGCGGTGACGTTGACAGAGAAACTTTCAATACTGTGATTTGCTCACATGGAGCTGTCAATGTGCTTCGTAATGTCAGTTCAGTGGGTCAGTTCACTTAGAAAAGTTCATTTACATGTGAATACAGTAATGATTAATGTTGGGCGTTCAGGCATACCAGATTCATCTTTGCTCTTCCGTTAAGGTTTCTCACCGTGTCAGTATTTGACCTTCTACTCATCCAATATTTTTAAAGAGCAAGTCTTTTTACTCCACTACATGTATAATTAAATTAACTAGCTATGCACATTATGATTTTACAAACAAAAATAATAATTCAACTTTATATTACTTAATAATTGAATACGCTTAAGGATTCCATTCTGTATAGTGAGAATATTGTTGTTAATAAAAAATAAATATAAAAAATAAAGATAAAATAAAATAAATAAAATAAATACAATAAATACAATAAATAAAATAAATAAAATAAATAAAATAAATAAAATAAAATAAATAAATGAAATAAATAAATAAAATTTATAAAATTTATAAAATAAATTAAATAAATTAAATAAATTAAATAATTAAAATGTAAAAAATAAAAAATAAAAGAAATGGGGGAGCACGGTTATTCACTGCTGTTTTTTTGCCACACAGTATATTTATTATTCTATTATCTAATAGAGACCTAATTTGTTGATAATATATTTAAATAGATCATTAACAAGACAGTCGGCGCATGACGGCCGCCAAATCTTTTGGTCACGTTATGACACTAAAACATCGTTCATCAGGATCTTTAAGTTATTATTATTTTTTAAATAGCTCTGTATTATAACATTACAGTAGCTGTTAGTCCACTCATTATTATCGTGGTATATTAGCAAATTAACAGAACTGCTTTTTTATTGGAAAGAAATGAGTAAACGTGAATAAATGTAACAATAATACGACTTTTAAACGTCGCCTCGTCTCCCCCCGTGAGGCCCGACTGAGAGACGTTCATCTGAGAACAACTCCCATGCTCCGTCACAAAGTCATCAAACTCGTTGTTATTGTTTTGATTAAGGAGGGCTATGCGTGTCAGTCTAAAACTCAAACATGTTGCCTTGTAATTAAAATAAAAAACACACATAGACAATATTATTGTGAATGACACAATCTGTATATAGTTTCTTGTGTGTGTGTGTGTGTTTTTCCAGGAACGTCTGTTGCTTTCAGTGTTGCCAAGGCACGTTGCCATGGAGATGAAGGCTGACATCAATGCCAAGAAGGAAGACATGATGTTCCATAAAATCTATATCCAGAAACACGACAATGTCAGGTCAGCCGGGACGCTCGGCCTCGGTGCCGCATTTCATGTTTTTTCCCATGAATTAAAATTTAAACTGGCTTCATAAAACTCGTCGGGGGATCTTTTGTGTGTAAGATGAACTTTAATTAAGCACAGACACGACTTCCTGAAAACACAAGGACTGGGTTCACTGGATTCCAGGAAATTAAACACGTTGTGCACTTTTTCGCCTAATTTATACTCACAGCATAATTTGCACGCACACACACACACACACACACACTAATGCAAGTGCGCTCACAGAGTCATAGGAGGGTAGAGTGGTTTGGCAGAGTGGAGGCTAATTAACACTAGTGAGGGAATACTTAATCACCAGCAGCCAAGATAAGATAATCCCCAAAGATGGAGAGCTTCGGCACACATTCAATTACAGCACTGAGCAAACACACAGCCCCTCTGTCCTTCACACACACACACACACACACACACACACACACACACACACACACACACACACACACACACACACACACACACACACACACACACACACACACACACACACACACACACACACACACACACACACACACACAAACCCCTACGCGCACACACATACACATTCTGGCACATATCTTCTTCAGAAGAGCTCAAGGTCAAACTTCCTGCCTCTCAAGGTCAGCAGCCCCGGATAGTGTCAAGCTCTAGTGCTGCTGTTGCTGCTGCGTAGGGACGGACATATATTCACAGTTCCTTATAATTTCCCCGTTGCCGATGTTAAAACTTCGACATGTTTGTCTTCCCTCCTCTTTTCAATGGCGTCCTCAGTATCCTGTTTGCCGACATCGAGGGTTTCACCAGCCTGGCCTCCCAGTGCACGGCCCAGGAGCTGGTCATGACCCTCAATGAACTCTTCGCCCGCTTCGACAAGTTGGCGTCGGTAAGGATCCACATGTCTGTTTGGGTTTTTGGGTTTGACATTTCGGGGCATAGCTTTGGAGGCGTTGATCGTTTCTAAGTCCAGGATACCTGATTCCAGTCATCACAGTTAAATGACATGAGTGTTCTCACCTGAAACATATGACAGCGACCAAAATGCATTTCCTTTATTCAAGTCCTCAGATAGCTTTTGGACACTTGTGATCTCCTATCTTCCCTTTTTTTGTTTCCTCTCTTCCTTTCTCAGGAGAATCACTGTCTGCGTATTAAAATTCTGGGTGATTGTTACTATTGTGTGTCCGGGCTGCCTGAACCCCGCGCTGACCACGCCCACTGCTGCGTGGAGATGGGCGTCGACATGATAGAGGCGATCTCGTGAGTATGAACGGTGTTTGCACACATGTGTGTGTTGTTGTTTTTGGGGGGGGGGGGGAGTTTTTGTTGTTGTTGGTGTCTCTTCTGAGTCTTATGGCCGTGTGTCCGCAGGCTGGTGCGAGAGGTCACGGGGGTCAACGTGAACATGCGCGTCGGGATTCACAGCGGGCGAGTGCACTGCGGCGTGCTGGGACTCAGGAAGTGGCAGTTTGACGTGTGGTCAAACGACGTCACGCTGGCCAATCACATGGAGGCGGGAGGCAAAGCGGGGTGAGGGCAATAAACACAGGTTCACGATCACATGACACAAAAACCACCACAGTGGACAACAGCTACGATGGATAATACACATGTTCATGAAGATGCTTTTTAAAAATACAAATAAGGGTAAACGGTAAACTTTAGATACTGTGTAATTCTATGTGTGGGACTAATTCATCAGTAAATACACAGATGATATATAGGTACTGCTCCGTATTGAAAAAGCACAACAATAATATTGCTCACCGATGTCGTCTGCGTCTACCAAAAACGTTACGAGTCCCGCGTCTTTCCGTCGTAGGCGGATCCACATCACGAAGGCCACCTTGCAGTATCTTAACGGAGACTACGAGGTGGAGCCCGGCTTTGGAGGTGAGAGGAACGCGTACCTGAAGGACAACAGCATCGAGACCTTCTTGGTTCTCGGATGCAGCGAGAAACGGGTCAGTGAACAAAATCAGACTAATTACATTTATTTATAATTGTTTTGTTTTTTATAATCCTTATTCATACTCTGATTTTAATAATTATTGATAATATTATCATGGTTTATTGCTCGTGAGCCTTTTAGCACACACTTTGAGGACCCCACCTCCGCATATCACCGCACACATTTGAAATATGAGCATGTAACAAATCTAAAAATATGATTTAGTCACAATCGTGTTATTTGGATGACAATGTGCTTACCCGCATTTAATCTTTTTGATCAACGGTGACACGTCACTATGACATGAAAAAAACGAGAAGTCGGCATAATCCAAGGTCCTGAGCTAACTCCACTGATAAAAAATAACTCTTCTAGTTCACTTTATATTGTGATTGACTGTGTTGCATGAGAACAGCCGGTCAAGCCTTCGTGTTCTTCCCTCCGAGCAGAAGGAGGAGAAGGCAATGATGGCGAAGATGCAGCGAACGAGAGCCAACTCTAACGAGGGTCTGATGCCGCGCTGGGCCCCCGACAGAACCTTCTCCAGAACCAAAGACTCCAAAGTCTTCAGACAAATGGTGAGATTCGACCCCGACGCACCCGTTTCCCGTTGCTCGAGCCGGTGCTGCAGAGTCATAATATGTGTGTCTCTTTCTTCTTCTTCAGGGGATTGATGAGACCTCCAGTAAAGACAAGTGAGCGCCGCTGCTGCTGCTGTTGTGGTTGTTGTTGTTTACGCGTGTGAAAGGCTGCTGCGCTTCATTAACGAGGTTTATCTTTTTGCAGCCGTTGCGTTCAGGAGGCCATAAACCCGGAGGACGAGGTGGATGAGTTTCTGGGGAGAGCCATCGACGCTCGCAGCATCGACCAGCTAAGAAAAGACCATGTGAAGAAGTTTCTACTCACCTTCCAGACGTCCAGCCTGGAGAAAAAGGTCCAGTCTCAGACCCCCATTCCTGATATATATATATATATATATATTTATATATATAAATATAAATGTGTATATATATTTATATATATTTATTTATATATATATATATTTATATATATATATTGACAAACATCGACGACCTCTTACCCTATATATATAAATATATATATATATATTTCATTCCTCGATATTGATTTATGTCATGATATTGCATGTTTACTGGTAATTTAATATTCTATATGCAATAAGCACATGAAAGTAAAATATATAATTATATTAAAAGCATTATAGTCCTGTGTGAACTTTCGTGCAAAATATACAACAGTTTCAAGGGAAATTGAGAGATGAAATGATTTAGATGCACAGCCATACACTGGCTTTGTTTATATGCATGCACACACATATATGATAATCAGATTAAGACAATAATTGGATTTAAATTAGTTAAATCAGAATTTCTGACAATTCTTTGTTGGTGCATTGAGTATTTACAATTTAGACAAGGTGATTGTATTAAACGGTATCTCAATACATGGTTTCATCACGATAATTTTCCGGCAGAAAGACGATGAATTATCCCATTGAATTACTGCCCAGCTGTGATTATCATCTGTGCTTCTTCAACTTAAATATAATTAATGTTGGGAGGCAACCGGCTGCTGCTCGTATCTGACTCTCCTCTTCTGCTGCTTCCCGTTGCAGTATTCCAAGAAGGTGGACGATCGTTTTGGAGGCTACATTGCGTGTACTCTGCTAGTCTTCTGCTTCATATCCTTCATACAGATTGTTATCTTCCCACAGTGAGTACTTCAACCATTCACATGCTGGATGTACTAGTGTGTACTGTGTGTTTTTTAAGGTCGCTTTCACACCTGTAGTTTAATTAATTTGGTCTGTAAAATAAGTAAATAAATAAATTTCTGAATGCCTTTGTGTTCTGACTTATTCAAAATTAACCAGGTGGTAAACAGGTAGCTGATTGGACCCTTTTGGTGACTTTCCTCTGCATTTGGACTATTAATTCCGATAATAAACTCTTTAAAAATAAAGAGACTACAACAAGACTTCATACTTATGTGTCTTGTTCCATAATATTTCAGGTTGAAAGTTGGTGTCACGTGTTATTAATTAAATGCTTTAATACAGTCATTTTCATTTTTAGCGAATGATCTTGCATGAATACACAGTGCATCACTTGTATAATAAATGTACGCAAGCTCAACACTTCACAATAAGCAGATGTCTAAGTAAAAGTAAAGCTTCTTTATTTAAAATTAAATAAATAAATATGTATTTACTTTGTGAGAGCAGATATATATATATATATATATATACATATTCATGTAGATATATGACTTTGTGAAATATATATATATAGATATATATCTATATATATATATATAGATATATATCTGCTCTCACAAAGTTTGTTTATATATATATATATATCTGCTCTGACAAAGTCACATTCCAGAACAATTGATTGACAGCGTTGATGTGAAAGAACCCTAAATGTTTTTCCATAACTGTGTTTATGTTTCCTCCCCTGCAGCACCCCGGTCATGCTGGGAATCTACATCAGTATCTTCGTCATTCTCGTCAACATCCTTTTTATTTGTGCCATATATTCTTGCATCAAGGTTAGCACGGGTTTTCAAATCACACAAACATATCGTTGTTGCGTGTCCGTCATTCCCTGTGTATGTCTTAACTGTGTAAATCGTACCCGTCCTCTTTGTAGCTCTTTCCGGCTGCAATGCAGACGGTTTCAAAGAAGATTGTCCAGTCTCGCACCAACAGCACCCTGGTCGGAGTATTTACCATTATCCTCGTTTTCATCTCTGCCTTTGTTAATATGGTGAGGTTAAAGAGACAGACACACATATACAGATGTATTTGAAAACCATGCTGAATATGTGTGTGTGTGTGTGTTTGGCTTCACTGCAGTTTGCCTGTGACACCATGAGCTTGGAACAATGTGTTGCCGAGAAGCTGAACACCACTGCAGCGCTGGTGACGCCCTGTTTGATCCGCAGCCTGAATGTGTCCGCTGAAGGGGGTCTGGAGATCTGCCCGAGCCGAGGCCCCTCCTGCCCTTTTCCTGAGGTGAATATCCACATTGTTACGTGGCCACTCCGCTGTTCAGGGTTCCCCCGTGCCACACCGGTCAAAGATTTCTCTTTTTTTTTTTAAATAATAAAAATGTCACATTTGCAGTTGTGTGTGTTTTTTTCCCTTCCTCCCCGAGATCTATTGTCGATAATAGCTCTTTGTGATGCTGCTCTCCAGTATTTCAGCTACAGCGTGCTGCTGACGCTGCTGGCCTGCTCGGTGTTCCTGCAGATCAGCAGCATAGGGAAGCTGGCCCTCATGCTGCTCATCCAGCTCACCTTCCTGCTGCTGGTGGAGTGGCCACAAGTAGCACTGTTCGACAACGCAGACCTCTTTGTCACCTCCAATGCCATGTAAGTGCCACAGGACGTGGGATATAATGTGGAGGCGGGGGGTGGGTGGGTGGGGGGTTGGGGGGTAATGTTGTATGAATTAAACCTGAAGTATTGAGCTGAACCTCAATACTTATTGAAAACCTGTCTGTCAATGAGCATCAAGGGTATCGAAAGTTTGTATTAAATGCTTGGTCGGCATTTATTTTTATTTTTTACTCTTTCACTACTTTTCTTCATTTAAAGAAGTCAAGTTCCCCAACTTTAGTCTTTTTTTTAGAAACAAAAGGGGTTTCTTTTTTATCAGCCCTGCATTGAGCAGTTTGCCGTATTTTGTGAAATGAAAAGTGTTTTAACATTCTTATATTCCCCAAACTGAGGTCTTGAAAAAGTATCATATTGGTACCAGTGTTGTAGCTAAAGTAATGTTTACCCATATCAAATGTTTGGAAAATATACCCAGCCCCCTATTTGTGCCATATATTAAAGCATTTATGACTTTTAACATTAAATGCTAGTTTAGTTAAATGTCAAGAGTTTTGCATATTTCAATATTTGTTCTAATTTTACTGTTTTTTTCTTCCTTTTTAGTGATTTAAATGAAACTAGTGCTCAATGGTAAGAATACAAATGTGTACTAACACAAGAAACACTTTTAACTCATTCATATTGTAATGATTATTTACTTAATGTCCATTAACCAGAGTGTTTGTGTTCTTTTAGGTCCAGTTTCAATGCTACAAACCAGTGGTAAGTAAGATTACATTCAATGTGACTCTCGAAGATGTTTATGTCCTCTTCTATCATCTTAAAGCTTTTTTCTCTCCGTGAATGTGGCCATGTGTTCGTCACTCTGCAGCCCATTCGTCGTGACCAAAGTGTCCCTGAGGGTCATGACTCCAGTGATCCTCACAGTATTTGTCCTGGCACTGTACCTGCACGCCCAGCAGGTTGAATCCACCGCACGCCTCGACTTCCTGTGGAAACTAGAGGTATGTTCAGCGTCCACTAGAGGGCGCCATCCGACCATGCACACACACTCCTTTCACAATCACGCAAAGGCTGGAGGAGATAATGGAGTGGGCTCACAGTTTATTAATGTCATCTAATAGAATATCTGCAATCTTGTCCACGCCTCGACCCCCGCCAGACATTTTGTCACCGCATTCATAAATGCTGAATATATCTAATAAAGATCGTTCGCTCGCAGGCCACAGAGGAGAAGGAGGAGATGGAGGAACTGCAAGCCTACAACCGTCGCCTCCTCCATAATATTCTGCCCAAGGACGTAGCCGCTCACTTTTTGGCGCGTGAGCGGCGCAACGACGAGCTATACTACCAGTCCTGTGAGTGCGTGGCCGTCATGTTCGCCTCCATCAGCAATTTCGCCGAGTTCTACGTGGAGCTGGAGGCCAACAACGAGGGAGTGGAGTGTCTCCGGCTGCTCAACGAGATCATCGCCGACTTTGACGAGGTAAAGTTCGCCGGCTGGCGTGTTTCGGCAAAGCTCGGTGCGTCGTCCCGCGCGTTGACCTTTCGCGTCACACGAAATGTAACCGCCGTCTGTTTCTCAGATCATCAGCGAAGAGAAGTACAGGCAGCTCGAGAAGATCAAGACCATTGGCTCCACCTACATGGCGGCGTCCGGGCTCAACGACTCCACCTACGACAAGGAGGGCCGCTCGCACATCATCGCTCTGGCCGACTACGCCATGAGGCTGAGGGAGCAGATGAAGTACATCAACGAGCATTCCTTCAACAACTTCCAGATGAAGATAGGTAAGCGAGATTCGAGCGTTCGGGAAAAAGCACATTCGAAGGTTCTCCCGACGTGGTCAACGGGAAGAAAAAAAACGTCCATAGCTCCGGCGATGCAGTGAGGAGTTTTGCGTCTGTGCTCGCCAGGTCTGAACATCGGACCGGTGGTCGCCGGGGTTATCGGTGCACGGAAACCTCAGTATGACATTTGGGGCAACACGGTCAATGTGGCCAGTCGGATGGACAGCACAGGTGTACCTGACTGCATACAGGTAGGTGTCCCGTCACAGCTGGTCACATTCAGCCGTGAGATGAATGGCTTTTATGTTCCTGTTAATCAATACATCTCACCATCAAAATGGGTTTGAACATTTTGAGCAATGTTGCATTCAGTGGTCACTTTGATAGGCACACCTGGAGAATGTATTGTAATACAATACGGCGGCCTCAAATCACCTTGTTCCCAAGTTTATAACGTTGAGTTGTTACGGATTGTTGTAGATCTGTACATTTCAAGTATGTTTATTGCTGATGTTATAGGCTGTAATATGAGGCACAGTATTAGAAATGTTTCTGCACAACACCACCACTAACTATGACCTCATCGCTAAACACATTATTTAATTAACGCCTATGATGGTGACAACAGGAGAATGTTACAGGCGACATTTAAGGCAAGTCTATTATATTTATTTAGCGCGATATTATTAATCCCACATTTTCTTCAAGCGGCTTCACAATGTTTACAGCTGCAGCAAAACAAACACCTTCTGTCCTCAGACCCTCGCTTCACATCTTCAGAACAAACTCAAGCGAAACAAGACAGACATGTGTGTGTGTGTATAAAGAATAGGGCAACATTATATAAAATTACAGTACAGAAAATCGTAACGACAACAATAAACACAGATTGTGATCACATACGAAGAATATGGCTTTTAGATGTCGCCATTCAAAAAATATACTTTATGGCAGAAGTACATTAGATTGTTGAGGTGTGCCTAATAAAGTGGCCGCTACCTTGTCGATTATAGTAAGAACTCGTGTGTCACACTTAAGGTGTCACGACGGGCTTAGGGTGGACCCAAATGCACGACTCAGGAGACAGATAATGCTGATAAAGATCCTTTACTGAAAGTATTGTCAGGAACGGAACAGACCGAATAAACAAACACAAAGTGGAACTCTCGAGGGCTTGGTCTGAGAAACAAGACAATCTGGCAGAGGACAAGTGGAAGTGAGGGATCTAAATAGTGAGGGACTAATGAGGGGATGGGCTGCAGGTGAGAAGGGCGTGAGGACCAGGTGAAGGTAATGAGGGACTAACGAGGTGATCAGAGGCAGGTGAAGGGAGTTGGATTGACGAGATGGGAAGCAGGATCTGGAATGACGTGATAGTTAGTGAGACAGGATGAAAACAACTAATACAAAAAGGAAGGTGTGGAGCTAAACTGTTACATAAGGTCATAGAAATGTGTCCCAATGACTCCGTAAATATTGACTATAGAAGCCTTAAAATGGGATTTGATAGTCATTATTTTTGGAATAAAGCGACGGTTTTCTAGCCAATCAAAAAGAGAGAAAGTGTTGCCTCATAAGAGCTGACATCAGTATCCTTCCACTGTCACAGTTCCATTTGAGAGGACGCAGCCAGAGAATCATCATGAACAATGTGCCCTTTGCCCTCTCAGGTGACCACAGACCTCTACCAGGTGCTCGCAAACAAAGGCTACGTGCTGGAGTACCGGGGGGTCGTTAAGGTCAAAGGTAAAGGGGAGATGACGACCTACTTCCTGAACGAAGGGCCGCCCGGCAGCTAGCGGCCGCGGCGGCAGCAGCAGCGACGACGAGGGGACGAGCCCCGCTTCAGAGACACGGCGCCACGCAGCGAGGACTCACGGTGTGGCCGAACGGCTTAAAAAACTAGAGACGCCATCACTTGAATGAATCCCAAGTACAGAGGGGCGGGCGGGGGGGGGAATGAAATAAACTTTTAAAGACTTCAAAAAGGAAAGTGTTCTTGATGAGAGGAAGAAATGTTCTCGTTTGGCGGCCATTTTGGCTCACATCACATGTTGAAGGACACGTGTTTTTCCTCATGTCTCGCTCGCCTCTCTCTCAGGCTTCTTGAAAGATGCAAAGTCTGTAAAACAACGCCTTTTAGCCTGTGTCAAAAGAAGATTTAACGCTGTACATAAGGCTACCTTCTAGTTTTTACTCTGAGGTTTGTTGGTTTTATTTCTTTTTTATTTCACATGAACAGGTACTCATACTTTGTTTCTGAATTGATTATTTATTTAAATATAGATGTTTTGTGCAAAAGGTCCTTTATGAAAAAGTGTGGATACATAGGTGCACAAATATCCAGTTTATTACACGTTTATAAGTGTGTATGCAAGTGCATATTTGTGCGCGTATGGATATATGTATAAACTGAGGAGGAATATATTGACCAAAGACTAAAGTATTTACTAAAAGCAAGGCAAGACATGTCTGATATGTTTTCGCTAAAGTCAGCAATGATCACCGCTTGGTTTTTTTAGGGGAGGAGGCCGTGTGAACCCTTCTGTCTTTATGGCCAACTGCTGGCAACACAGGCTGCGTCATTGTTTTCTTAGAAATATGTACAATTTATTTATTTAGTCTGTCACTCAGGCAACAAAGCTGATCACTTTAAATTGTGACGTTGCCCTCAACCTCGAAAGAAAACTAAATTACTTAAAGACGACTACAGATGTTATTAGAAGGCGATATCTGAAATCTATATTTTGTATCTGTGAGGACTAGAAGTAGCTCCAGCTGGGATTAGGATCCTCTTCATCCTCATTCCATGTCAGATTGGTTCCTTAGAGCTCGAGCAGCCGGTGTGCAGCCGGTTTCAGACCTTACAGGATATTGTCATCGCAGCTTGTTCCCTTTCAAAGACATTTTTTTTTGGTGGGGTTGCAGACGGAAAGAAAGGAAGTTCAAAATCAGAGCCTTCGGAGGGGGGGAGGGGGGGAAGAAAACCTTGGATTTCAACGTATTGGTAACACACAGATGGATTCTTCTATGAAGAAGAAATAGATGAAAGAAATATATATATATAAATACATACACTACCGTTCAAAAGTTTGGGGTCACCCAGACAATTTCGTGTCTTCCATGAAAACTCACACTTTTATTTATCAAATGAATTGAACATTTCATGGAACATATAGTCAAGACATTGACAAGGTTAGAAATAATGATTAATATTTGAAGTATTAATTTTGTTCTTCAAACTTCAATCTCAAAGGAAGGCCAGTTGTATAGCTTATATCACCAGCATAACTGTTTTCAGCTGTGCTAGCATAATTGCACGGGTTTTCTAATCAGATATTAGTCTTCTAAGGCGATTAGCAAACACAATGTACCATTAGAACACTGGAGTGATAGTTGATGGAAATGGGCCTCTATACACCTATGGAGATATTTCATTAGAAACCAGACGTTTCCACCTAGAATAGTCATTTACCACATTAACAATGTATAGAGTGTATTTTTGATTAATTTAATGTTATCTTTATTGAAAAAACAGTGCTTTTCTTTGAAAAATAAAGACATTTCTAAGTGACCCCAAACTTTTGAACGGTAGTGTATATATATTGATTTTGACTGAATGCTGTGCTTTATAATCCTGAAGGGGCATAACTATTTTCACTGTGAGGTTTTTAACGATACAACAAAAACTGCTTTCTTGCCAAACATAACCGCTTCGAAGCATGTCTGATTGTGGTATCTCGTTTTCATTTTTTGTTTGTTTTAACGTAGGGTATTTTGTATCACTTCTGTATCCATCATTTGTATATTCTTAATGTTATTATTATTATTATGATGATGATTATGATGAATTATTATGCTTATTATGATGATTCCATTCCAATGAAAAGGATCAAAGACCAGCACGCTTTCTTGTAAAATGCAAGTTGTAAAGCTCAAGCTCACTGGTACCAACTGATCAACTGCAGCCAATTAATTCTGCAGTTCAGTCCTAATGTACAATACAGTATTTCATCACGTATAGTAAGTAATAACCATTTGCTGCCTTTGCAGCGGAAGCCGTGGGGTGTATGCTCACGTAAGCATAGCAGTAAACACACACATAGACAGATGATTCACTGTGCTTTTTACATTTTTTTATTTATGCCACTCCTGCAGTATTGTAAATCTCAGTCGGGCTTGAAGGTGACCTCTCCCTCCCACACATTGACTTCTCAGTAGTAACACATGACATCTCTGGTGTTGCACTATGTGAAGAGGACATCATAAAAAAAAACCTATACGTATATTTATTGTATTATTTCCTCCCCCAACCCTTCCACACTCAGTAGAAGTACGAATAGCTGAGTTTAATTGCCTTAAGTTAACAAACATAAATCACAGAACATCGCTGAACAGGGGCAGTGCCTGCTCGCCCTGCCCAGCGATGACGGAGAAAACGGGATAAGGGCTTGTCGAGAATAATCTCCAGTACACATTCTCATCGTTTGCAGCGACCCCGGTTTAGCTCCTCCGACTCCACTCGACAACGGCCACCAACAGTTGATCATGTTCGTACCAAAGCCAGCTCACGCAGCCGTGTGCTATCGGTCCCCTCCTGTGCAATGAGATTTGGCCTTGGGGGCGCGGTGGGAGCACCAGAGGACAGTGATGTAATAGATCGCCAATTATTAAGGGAACTGTGACCAATGAAGAGCGATTCATGTAAGCAGAGCGTTTATCGAATGGAAATGAGTTTATAAAAATGTGCATCGTATGTATTCTATTTCTATTGCTGTCCATAGACTTGTGTTGATTGTTAACTCTTGGGACGTTTTTGGGGGGACGGGAGAGGGGAGGAAGGCTTCCCCCGTACTACTGTTTTGCTCAGGCCTGGTGAATCCTTCCCTCTTTGTTTTTGTTTTATTTGTATTTTCCCTGAGTTGGAGGAGTTGAAAGGGGAGTGCTTTTTCTTTGTTTGCAAAGTCGAAGGTGAAGAAGAGTTGAGGACTATGACAAAGAGAAAAATAACATTTCCCCTTGAAGAAAAAATAATAATAAAAAAATCAATGGCTGTTTGAGTGTTTATATATTTACTAGTTGTGCTGCAAATAGGTATTATGAAGGAACAGCAGGCTACATTATGCAATAACGATATGTTATATTTAAATAATTATAAAGTGGTTTACTTGTCAGTATACAAATACTTAATAACCACATTATTATTATTCTATATTTCAAAACCATGAGGATTCTGTGTGTGCTGACTTTGATATTATATACTAATACTTGCTGTAACTGGAAACACATCCTTGCGTTTGATTTTTAGATTATAATGTATTATTGAATCATAATTTAGACTCAAGCCTGCAAACAAAGATATTCTCCAAGTTTGATAAAAGTAAACATAAAAAAGAGATGCCTCGTTCACCAGTCGCTATTTTTTACTGGGAAATAAGCACCCTGGTAATTTAATTAAGTTGTTTTTTTGCAGACTCATTGACCACGAGCTTCGTGGCCACCAAAACAAGGACACAGTCTCTGATGGAAAGCACCAGAGACCGGACCAAACCATTATTATCCGGTTGCAGAGCTGCAGTTCCCCTTTGCACCATCGACAGACAAGTTGTGGTTAACTTCACAACTTCTCCGTTAGAGGCGTGATATACAGCTTTTTATCGCTCATGGCTCCCGTGGTGGACGGCAGCACCGTACTGAAGAGGCTGGTGGTGAATGCTCCATGTGTCTGTGGGTCCCTGGTGTTCTGGAAGAGATGGGGGCAGGCCTGGTTTGATGTTCCCATCTGTGTATAGATATGTTACTATGGTATATATCATAAATTACATTAATTATTATGAGAAACACACCAGACTCAAGTTCAATTTGGACTTGTATTGGACTTGTATCGTGTATTAAGCTTGTATTGGCTGTTGCAATAGACCAGCTAGCCGAGAGAGAGAGAAAGAGAGAGAGAGAGGCTTTAGGCGTCCCCGTGGCAACAACAAGCCCCACCCCCCTGCGGTGTCTTTTAAGGGAAATGTTGAAAATTAAACTAAAATATAAATAAAATACAAAAATATTCAAGTAAACAAAAATATACAAAGTTCATATAATTAGTATTAGGGGTAAACAAAAGAAGCTTTTCTCAAAATAAAATGATGACACATGATGCCATTTCTGGTTTGGCTGCACATAAGTCGGGGGTCCAACACTGGGCCTGCAGGAACCCCTCGTTCCTGTTTGATCGCAACACCCTCCTGTTCCTGTTGGGCCACACATCCCCTAGTCCTGTTCCTGTTGTGCATCAGAAACCTCCTGTTCATGTTCGGCCGCAGCCGGCTGTCCTCCCTGGCCCCACGTCCCAGAGGCCGTGTTCCAGTGGTCCCATCTTCCTGGCCGTGTTCCAGTGTGGTTTCCCTCGTCCGCCGTCCTTATTGATGCCGTGGCTGACTTCCAAAGTCAAATGCTGACCTCTAGTTGCCTGAATTCGTTCCTGAATTCTTGCAGCCCGGTCCAGCCGCCTCCCCTCTGATGGAGCCAAATCTTCCGGCGCACCAGACAATTATTCTGATATCAAGTCTCAACAATGGCCTCCAGAAGGTTTCTGCCTGCGACCCCGGCCACCAGTCTGGTTCCACTCTACGGTCCGGCCTCCTGGTCGCCCTACAGAGCAGCTCTGGCCATATTCATCCCCCCAGCCCTGAGCTGCTTGCAGCGCTCCCCTTATAGTTGAGAGGAAGTAGAGCGAAGATTGAAGCTAAGCTAACCCGGCTAGGCCCTAAGGCTATTGCACAAAACAATGGGTTACAAGTACAACTGCGTTTTATTGTGGATATAGGGATAAATGAATTTGCCTAAAAATAGACATTGTAAGCATTAATTAATTGTTGAACCTGACATTTTTGTACAAGATTTGCAAATGTGTTTCTTAATTATTTTTTACCCTCTATGTCCCCTGGGAATCTTAACATGAATGTGAATAATTAATGTGGTGATAGTCCTTGCTTATCAGCTGTGGACTTAGTTCACAAGCCCTTTAGATGTGAACTGGTTGGAGCAGTTGTTGCTGTCCCGGACTGTGTTGACGGAAAGCACAACCACGCAGTAGGGGCGAGATCCCCCTAGCGACGCTGGCACTGTGGCACTTGCCAGTAGTTGCCACAGCTACTCAGTGGCACTTGCCAGCACTTGCCAGCAGGTGCCGCAGCTACTCAGTGGCACTTGCCGGCACTTGCCAGCAGTTGCCAGCAGATGCCACTACTAGTCAAAAGGTGCCACTACTAGTCAAAAAGTGCCACTGCTAGTCAAAAAGTGCCAGCAGACGGAGGGTCGGCCGCAGTGACGAGTCTGCGACGACTCAGTGACAAGCTCCACTGAAGTGCCCGGACAGCGGAAGAAATCACTTTCATGATCACACAATGGAGGAGCTCTGGTTTAGCTAGATAGATAGCTAAAATAGCTAGATACACAGATGGATGTGTGTGTATATATATATAAAAAAGACACTAATTAATATATATATATTAATTAGTGTCTTTTTGTAGACACTTACTGACAATATGCAATAAGATAGTGCTGTACATTACTGCTGTACTGTATTTAATATTGTTTTGCTACTACTACGTTTCACTTCGTAACCTATTACACTTATATACCATGATATTGTAACGTCTCGGACGTTATGGCACTGATGACACGGAGACGGGACGACGTTATTAATCCTCCCTTTATTGGGCATCCACCAACACAGACAGCGTGTTCCTCTCAGCTTAGCAGGTCGAACGTCAACAACAATGGTTCCCGTCAACCACCCTTAACTCCCGTTTTCCGACAGGTTAACCCCGCCTCCCCTCTACTCCGCCAATCACAGGCACGCCCCCTCGACCAGCACGCACGGTGCCACACTGTGATTGACAGCCACTTCACAGGGTCGCTACAATATATTACGAAGTGAAACGTAGTAGAAGCTAGGGATGAGAATTGATAAGATTTTAACGATTCCGATACCTTATCGATTCCTGCTTATCGATTCGATTCCTTATCGATTCTCTTATCGATTCTTTTGGGCAAGGGGTGGAAAAAAGAGCACAAACGGGTTTATTCACATTAATTTTCTTTTATATAATGCTGCACACACACAGTATGTATACATACACATTTACTTTTTTTAAATCACAAAAAACATTTATACGATATTACTCTTGAACTTAAAATAAAACTTACATAACTTAAATAAAATGTATTCTGTTTAATTTAAACATGTTCCTAGAAATTACAGTGCTCCTTCCTTTTTTAAAAAGGGTATATGAACTGAGCTGCCAAAAATGAAACTAGCAGTGGCAAATACCAAGTGTGCAACCATCAATTGTATGGATCATCAACAATTCTTGTGCAGAAAAATAAGCATGTCTGCTTTCTCCGGGAGG
The DNA here is from genome assembly GCF_029220125.1 of Pseudoliparis swirei. Taxonomy (NCBI): domain Eukaryota; kingdom Metazoa; phylum Chordata; class Actinopteri; order Perciformes; family Liparidae; genus Pseudoliparis; species Pseudoliparis swirei. Next base: position 22,834,978 of record NC_079396.1, on the reverse strand, counting down.
ATACGCGATCTCTCAGGACTTATTGTGTCTCCAGCCGTGGAGAACACTCTCTCAGATGGGGTGGAGGATGAACACAAAGATATGAGGAGGTGGACAAGACGTCTAGCTGTAGCCTGTGACCCAGACAGACGACCAGCCTCTGAACCGGTCTGACTCTGAACCTCATCAGCTAAATTGGATGGCAATGGAGATTATTTATATAGTGAAAGCTGGTTTACACAATGAAACAAATGGCACGAACAAAATCGCTGAATTTGCTGAGCTGACATAAAGCCACATTAAAGCAACACTATGTAACTTTTCCCTTTTGGCGCTCCCTTCAGGTTTTTAGGTATTTAGGTATCGATTTCAGTGTGTCGTAAATACCCAGTGAGGGGGGGGCGCGTGCGCGTGCGGTCATTTACTTTTGTTTTGGGGGACTGCAAATGTGGAGTACGTGTGATCGAATACAATATTGTTGACAACACCAAAAAGCTACATAACAAAGCTACCCTTATACTGTAGCTGCGAGCGTGGAGTGGCACTTTATGTCATTGCGTAATCACTGCCAGAAAGCAGGTCGAGTACATCCGCCGGATGTACCGGGCGGCTCCAGAATCTTACATAGCGGAGTTATTTCCCCACAGACCCCCGTTGGCAATAGTGGAGACGCAAATCGTCATATTAAAAGTCATTGTAGCGGCACAATTTTTTTTTTTGCTGTTATTTTAAGGTCCAAAAGTTACATAGTGTTGCTTTAAGAGGGGAGGCAAACACGACCTCTGCCTCAATGTAGGGGGCTGACAATGGAAGATTCTGTAGCTAAGCTAGCGTAGCTATATGCTAAGTTTAATAATGGATTAAAAATCGATATGCTCAGTTTAATAATGGGTTAACACGATAACGCGAACGTTTGCTGATAACACACGCCCTCCGATAATTAATACCGTTACGATCAAACATTTCTCAAAACTGGACTTTCAATCCAAACGTGAAGTGATCGATAATGGGAGACCAATGCCGGAGCTCAAATGTCTGCTTCAAACGAAGGGACAGAAGATAACTTGATCGACTACACACAATAAAGGCAAATTGCTTCACACAGTGAGTGTTTGTGATCACTTTGGAGGAGTTTACCTTGGACAGAAAGAGATGAAGCGCCGACGTTCGCTGAGCTGCTGCATCGAACACACGACACTCCTGTCATTTAATTCCATGCGTGTTCAAATGCTTATTCATATTAGTTGTATTTCCTCCCTTCGACGAAATAGACTTTTGACACACGTTACAAGTGGCGTAGTTGTCATTTTGTCTTGTGAAATAGAGCCAAACTTTAGAGCGCTTCTGCCTCGTTGCCATGTTTGCTGCAGTCTGAAGAAACTAAAAAAGTTTGCGCATGCGCAACGCCACAGAGAACCGTTAGCAGAACCGTTAAAGAATTTGGCTAACGATCCCAAACAATCGGTTCACTGGGAACCGGTTCTAAAACAGAATCGGTTCTCGATGCCCATCCCTAGTAGAAGCAGAACAATATTAAATATAGTACAGCAGTAATGTACAGCACTATCGCATATTGTAAGTAAGTGTCTACAAAAAGACACTAATTATATATATATATATATATCCATCTGTGTATCTAGCTATTTTAGCTATCTATCTATCTATCAATCTAGCTAAACCGCAGCTCCTCCATTCTGTGATCATGAAAGTGATTTATTCCGCTGTCCGGGCACTTCAGTGAAGCTTGTCACTGAGTCGTCGCAGACTCGTCAATGCGCAGACATGCCTCAGACGCGCCTGGCCGACCCTCCGTCCGCTGGCACTTTTTGACTAGTAGTGGCACTTTTTGACTAGCTGTGGCACCTTTTAACTAGTCGTGGCACTTTTTGACTAGCTGCGGCATCTGCTGGCAACTGCTGGCAAGTGTCACTGAGTGCCAGTGCTTAAACTTTAGACTAACAGTGGCATCTCCTCAAAGGAGAATTTCATGGAGGTATAACAGTATGACATGGTAAAAAAATTAATTATATATTTTTTATTATTAAAGAAAGGCGGGTACATTATACATATCATGGTATATAAGTGTTATATATTACGAAGTGAAACGTAGTAGTAGCAAAACAATATTCAATATAGTACAGCAGTATTGTACAGCAATATCGTATTGCATATTGTAAGTAAGTCTAAAAAAATACATTATCTATGCAAGTCTGTGGCACTTGCCACAGACTTGCCACAGACTTGCCACTGAGGTGCCACTGAGGTGCCAGTGAGTTGCCAGTGAGTTGCCATTGAGTTGTCGGTGCCAGTGATTGCACTCGCCCTCTCTCCAACCACGAGCGAGCAATGGTGGAGGGGCTCGTTCATCTGCAGCCAATTATAGTAGGCTAAGTGATTCATACATATTTTTACAAATAGTTTTAAAATGACTCCATGGCAAATGTTACTACATTTTCAAATGTGTAAATGTATATTTTTTCCTTTACGAAATAAAATGCCGACATAAATTCCTCTTATGAATATTATTTGAGTAATTGTCATCTTTGCTAAAACGCACTTTATTTGAAGAAATATGTACGTAATAGAAACAATGTTAACGTAATGTGTGTCATACACATTTGTCATGGCTATTAGACATGAACCGGGGTGAAAGAAGTCCGGTACAGTCCGGTTCTCCGTACCTCTAAAATGATTCAGTGTCGGTAGGCAGTCTGCGAAACCCAAATAAAACAACCCCTTCATGGTCGCATTCCAACAAGAAAGCCGATATACAAACGTCAGATTAACTAGTTATTAGATGTATCCGCTAAAAAGGTTTATTTGTAAATTACACGCATTAAAGTATGTTTTACTTTCATTAGCGGTGCGAGATTCGAGTTCCTCGGAATAATCGTAAAAATGGCTTTTCTACTTATGACATTTACGGAAACGCCCCCTCGAGACGGAACAATAACTTAAAATAAGCTAACGTCTTGTTTAAGGAGTAACAATGCAACACTAATGCTATGGTAGCATTCATTTAATTTATACATTTTAACTTAAAGTTCACGAGCACAGCGAAGTCGGAAGAAAAACTTTCCAAATCTAAGAACTGTGACCGTCTGAGGAGCACGTGAATGCACCATTGTCAGCAGTGCTTTGTGGGTGCTTAGTTATGTTCACTGAGAAATAGCTTTTGAATTGTTCCAGTGTGACATTCAGTGTGTAATCCACGTTGTCTGTCCTTTCAGTCAACGTCTGCTGCAGCTGGTTATCTGGTATTGAGTGCTGTGGGTTCTGGGCGGGCAGTTGCAACAACAACAAATTCCAAGTAAAACAGACAAAATAAGGCGTGATGTTTCATGGTCCTCTTCAGTATCATTCCAACGACACCTACAGCAGGTCAAACCAGTTATTCCACTTCCTTTATACAGACAGTGTGTGTAAACTGTTCAAGTTCTGACGATTAATTTAGTTGTAATTTTCTTTTAATTTAAAACAAAACCAATTATTTATGATTTGTAAAGTCTTGTCAATATTCTCAGATAATTATGTGGCATTTACAGCATTTAACCCTCATCCCTGTTACATAAAACATGTACTACATATAACACACTGATGTCTGAATAAACAGAATAAACTACTATAAAACACAACTATCATTGCAAATTGTTACTATATTTCTTCTGTGGGTTGAATAAATATTTGCAACGGTTGTGTTCATGGATGCGTGAAGCTGGGAGGACAACAATATGAAATGATGAAGGTTTGAGCAGTTAACATAACTTCAGCAATTAAGTTAGCATAACTTAAAAACATCCTGCACTCTTAGAGATGAGGGCCAATAAAAAAATAACATTTAAAGAATTCTTGTAATTACTATAGTACTGGTAAATTACTATACTATCAGTTGAGAGATTTCAGATTAATTGCTTTTCTAAAGAAGTGTATGTTTAATTTTTTCTGTATTCATGTATCATATATGGTCTCTTTTCATCTTTCTTTCAGGTCAGTCCTTCCCAATGCATACCATGCGACTATTTTACGTCCGACACTCTCTTCTAGTTCATGTTGCAGCTTCCTGCTTGCTGATCATACTTTACAATCAATACTACATCAACAACGCAGCATCGTCACACCCGCCCGTAGCAGGTGTGGTGAAACTCGGAGGATCCACCCTCAGACCGGTCGACCCGTCGACACTTTTTTCTTGCCGACCTGGCTTTTACACCGAAGAGGAGCTCAGGCCTCACCTTCTGAGGCCTCCTCAAGATCCCAGGGCACCGGGTGCCGGTGGCAAACCGTTTGGGATACAGAGACTGACTCATGAGGACCGCAGAGAGAAATTAGATGGGTTTCATAAGAACCAGTTCAACCAGTTTGCCAGTGACCGAATTTCCCTGCACCGGGATCTGGGTGAAGACACACGTCATCCAGAGTGAGCCCATTGTTCATTATCCCAGCAGAAGGTCACTGACACTGACTTGTGACTCAAATGTTTTCTTTTTTCCTTTTTCCTCATGTATTATTTACGTTTTAAATAGTTTTGAACCCAAACGAAGAATAATTAAGTGATTAAAACTTCTATTTCGTGGTTGACCCCTTAGTGTTGCGTGACACGGGGAGAACACGGTTGGAAGTATTTCCCCCCAAAAATACCCTCTAATTTTGAATCTGTTCACCAGTCCAGAAAAGCACAAGTGACTTTCTAGCACTTTGAACCACAAGGGTGCATTTGGACTCGAAATATTTTGGAAAACTTGTTTTCTGAGGGCCCTCCTCGGTCTCCTATGTGGTTAGCGCTGTGATTTGTTAATCTATATAGTATATTCAAGTTATATTCCCTAATCCAATTTCAACTTTGCTAACTTTAGAATATTGTGAAATGTACAGAACAGCTTTGCAAAAGCAAAACGCCTGTTAATTACAGCGTGCTCAAGGCATTCATGTTTACGAGACCCTGAAATATAGGAGCCTGTTCATATTTAAATCTGCACACATTTACCAATGCCGTTGTCTTCTATTTCCATGCAAATGTTTCTCGGAGATACCTTTTGTCTCTTTCTGTCTTTTCAATTGTCCGATTGAGCAATTCATTGTGCAGCGTTTTGTTCTCCGTCCACAAAACAAACCCATCATAAAAAAAAAAAGCATCCGTTTGTAAAAAGTTTTAACAAAGACCGTTCAAACATACAGAGCGGTCCTCTCAGCCTCACGAAGCTTTCAACGCTATAGTGTTTATCAGTGGCGGGCAATTTTTTAAATAATGATTAAGGCGACCCACTAGGTAAGTACCTTAAGCAGGATAATTGTATCTTTTTGTTGTAAGCTGATTAACTCATACAGCAATACCTTTTTGTCCAGTAGATAGCAGCACACAACAGAATATACTCGACTGAATATGCCTCTGTCGAAGCTGTATGATGTACTTATATATACGCTTTTACGTCGATTACTTATGACACGACATGGAGGGGCGAGCCCTCCCGGAAGCCATAGAGAATGCATTGAGAGCTCTGTTGTGAAAAAAATGGATTTAACATGGCGTTATCTTTGATCGGGACTTGTCCTTTAACTCCCACGTAAAGCAAATCTCAAGGACTGCATTCTTTCATCTACGTAATATTTCAAAAATCAGGCACATCTTGTCTCAAAAAGATGCAGAAAAATTGGTTCACGCGTTCGTTACTTCGAGACTGGATTACTGCAACTCCTTATTAGCAGGCTGCTCTAATAAATCTCTTAGGTCCCTCCAGTTGATCCAGAATGCTGCAGCTCGTGTTCTCACTAAAACTAAGAAAAGAGATCACATCACTCCTGCACTAGCTGCTCTGCACTGGCTCCCAGTAAAATCAAGAATCACTTTTAAAATTCTTCTCTTAACCTACAAAGCCTTGATTGGTGATGCTCCATCATATCTTAAGGAGCTTGTCGTACCATATTGCCCCACTAGAGAGCTACGCTCACTAAATGCGGGACTACTTGTAGTTCCTAGAGTCTTAAAAAGTAGAATGGGAGCCAGAGCCTTTAGTTATCAAGCTCCTCTTTTATGGAACCAGCTTCCAATTTCAGTCCGGGAGGCAGACACAGTCACCTCGTTTAAGAGTAGACTTAAGACCTTCCTCTTTGACAGAGCTTATAGTTAGGGCTGAATCAGGTTTGCCCTGGTCCAGCCCCTTGATATGCTGCTATAGGCTTATAGCTGCCGGGGACGTTTTAGGATGCACTGAGTACCTATCTCCTCTTTTTCTCTCCTTAAGGATGAATTTTCATCTCTCAATCACACGTTACTAACTCTGCTTTCTCCCCGAAAGTCCTTTTGACTTTACGTCTCATGGGGTCATCGGACCCTATGAGACGGCATAGATCCCTTCTGCCTGATGGATCGTCTGGGTCGAATTCCTGCTCATGACTACGCCACTGTCCTGTTGAGACTCCGCCCTCCTCCTCCCCACCGCCATCTGCCTGATGGATCGTGGAGGTCTCCATCGTGGAATATGCCTACTATGAACTATTCATACACTCTGTCATATTCATTGAATGTATTGTAACTCTAAATCTGTCCTTCTGTACACATTACATCTATTGCATCTGTCCATCCTAGGAGAGGGATCCTCCTCTGTTGCTCTCCTCCAGGTTTCTTCCCTTTTTTTCCCCCTGAAGGGTTATTTGGGAGTTTTTCCTGGTCCGATGTGAGGTTTTGGGGCAGGGATGTCTATGTGTACAGATTGTAAAGCACTCCGAGACAAATTTGTAATTTGTGAAATTGGGCTATACAAATAAACTGAATTGAATTGAATTGAATTGAGTCAATGGGAGAGGTCTGGGGCGATTTTCATTTCGTCCCAAATCGCCCCAGAAGGGGCGGGGCCATTTGAAGCACGACTTTAGGCTGACTGAATGACTGTGACCTGATTCGACAATGACATACAGGGGCAAATCAGACGGTCTAGTGGTAGAATCCGACAGAAAAAAAAAAGTATTACATTTAACCCTCCTGCCGCCTTCGGGTCAATTTGACCCGATTCTATGTTTAATGTCGGTGTTCTTTCGGTAGTCAACAAACAAACATAAAGTACCTCACACTTAAACTTGGAAAACAATATTAATTCTAATAATTTTCTGGAGATTTTAATAGCTGGGGTCATATTGACCCCAAGGGTAAAATATGTCAGTAAATATAAAGGTAACAGGAGGGTTAAACATTGAATCGGGTCAAATTGACCCAAAGGCGACAGGAGGGTTAAATGTACATGTCGCGATTTACAATGATATTGTGTTTATACTAGTGCTGTGAAAAATAACGCGTTAACTCAGTTAATTCAATTACAGGTTTAACTTCGTTATTTTTTTTTAACGCATTAAACGCATGCGCAGAATGAGCTTCCAATCCGTCTGTTGTTGGTCGTCTCTCCAGCAGCATGTCATTCTGTCTCTAGTGTCGCGTTAACATGACTCCGATCTCCGTCTCGCGCACCCCAGAGCTCGGATGCCGGCGTGTGCGCGCACATCGGGACGAAAAAAAAGTCACTTGCAAAATGAGCTTCCAATACACCTCTTCAACCTGAACTCTGTCCGCTCTCATGCAGACGGTCTGTTCATCGGTAATGATCCTTCCGCAGGTTCACCTCCGGAAACCTTGTTACGACTTTTACTTCCTGTAGATCAGGGTCTCAACACGTCGATCGCGACCTGCCAGTCGATCGCGGCGTAGTGTTGGTAGATCGCATGACATTAAAGAGATTGGCCCGCCCCCTGACATGTTCTCTATAGCACGTCTTTGTTCTTTTATTACGCGTTGCGTTAACACTTATCGATCTCCGTCTCGCTCGCCACAGAGCTCCGTGCGCGCGCATCGGGACCGAGCAAAAAAAAGTCACTTGTCAATCTGTCCACCTGTCCGTGTCCGGGCCGGTGAGGTTTCAGCTTTGCAGCGGTGTCCCCGCCGTCCCTTTCATCACGGTCCAGTTCATGAAGAAAACCCACACAGTCAGTTTGCCTCAGCAGCTGCTAGAGGAAGACTAGAGGCCTTTAGATTGTATCATGGTGGAGTTAATGGTTGACAAACAAGAGAAACATGTTCTGTTACCTTTACATTTACTAACATAATTTACCCTCGGGGTCAATTTGACCCCAGCAATTAAAACCTCCAGAAAATTATTAGAATTTATATTGCTTCCCAAGTTTAAGTGTGAGGTACTTTATGTTTGTTTGTTGACTACCTAAATAGCCCTTTAAATAAATAAAAAAGTTGATATTTCTTATATGTTTGACACAGTGAAAAACAGCCTGGGGTCAAATTGACCCCAAAGAACACCGACATTAAACATTGAATGGGGTCAAATGGACCCGAAAGGTAACAGGAGGGTTAAACATTCTGTTTAGGATGAAGATGTATTAATGTTCCATATGGAAGAAAACTGCTAAATAACTGCTGAGTTGCAGCACCATTGTATAGAAGAATGTATAAATGTATATATCCGTCTTTTTTCATAAATCTCTATGTTCTCACAAAATATACCGAGAATATCGGAAATATGTGATTAATCATGATTAATCCACAGAAACCTGTGATTAATCCGATTAAAAATTGTAATCGTTTCACAGCCCTAATACTTATACAATCATATATAATATTACATTAACAATATTAATGCTATAATATTAATGATACAATAATATATGATATTAATGATACGATAATATATAATATTGCATGAACAATATTAATGATACAATAATATATTATATTAATGATACAATAATATATAATATTACAAAACGGGGAAGGAGACGTTCTGCTGCTGTTAAAGATCAGAAACAAACAAATGTTCCAGCTTTATAAACCAAAGTGTATAAACCTGCACAGACCGGTCCACGAGGGATTTATTGATCACGTCACAGAGAAGATATTCCTTCCATTCCTTTATCCAAACTACAGCCGATCCGAGGCCTGCAGGGTTTATCACAGTGACGTATATAAATGAGGTGTATTTATATTTAGACACAGAGGCGGACTAACAGTCACTCACACATTCCCACCTGAGTCCAATTCACCTGAGCTGCATGTCTGGGCTGAGGGAGGAAACCAGAGAACCGGAGGGTACCACGCCGCCACGGGGAGAACGTGCAAACACTGCCTGGTGGATCGTGGAGGTCTCCATCGTGGAATATGCCGACTACCAACTATTCATCCACTCTGTCATATCTATGAATGTGTTTTAACTCTAATCTGTCCTTCTGGTCACATGACATCTATTGTTCTGTCCATCCTGGAGAGGGATCCTCCTCTGTTCTCTCCTGAAGGGTTCTTACCTTTTTTCCCCTGAAGGGTTGTTTGGGAGTTTTTCCTGATCCGATGTGAGGTCAAAGGTCAGGGATGTCTATGTGTACAGATTGTAAAGCACTCTGAGACTAATTTGTAATTTGTGAAATTGGGCGATACAAATAAACTGAATTGAACTGAATTGAACTCCACACAGACGGCCTGGGATGGAAGCCTGGCCCGCCGTGCCGTGACAGTTATAGCCACCGGAAGGCCCGAGAACACATTCCTGGATTTCTTTATTACACTTTCTAGGACATCCACGGCTAGTGACAATTAAAACAAGTATTTAGTACATGTACAATAGCTTTATGAATACGTATGTATTCATAGTTTATGTTCCAATGCACATTGCACTGTGTCGTCCCAGATGAAGCTGAAGGGTCCTGCTGGTCCGTGCGGAGGCCACGATGCAGCTGATACACAGAACAGATCAGAGGTCGTCAATCAAATCCTTTCACAATAAACGAAACAACGAAGACAACAACCGCTGCAGAGCGAACATGACAACAAGGTGCATCGTGGCCGCCGGAGCTGAGAAGCAGTTGTGTCCAAAAATGAAGTGCAGCACATTAGTCCCTTTAGTGGAAGCTGTTATTACAAGTGAATAAGTAGATGCCTTTTCTTCCTCAGTCATAGGAACGACTCAGCGGAAGTTAACGCTCTTGTACTACAGTCACGACGGCTAAAAGATGTTCTACTGATATTATCACACGGATAATGGACAAGCATTTTAATATGCATCTGTAAGAGGTCGGTAGGAGCAGACAGAGCTCGCCGTGGCCGAAGCCGACTGAGGGGATCGATGCAAATGATTGAAAGTGAATGATTTTTAAAAAACATTTCTTTTAATCAGCGAACCGCATCCCACACTTTGTTCTACCGTCCGAAACAATGACAAGAAACCAGCGAGTAGGCAGAATCAACCCATGCTTTTATTTAATCCATTGCATATAAAACCTTTTTTTTCCCCATTCTTGTTATTGTTTTTTCTACATAAAGTTGTATGATCTACAGTGCTATCCAATAGACTGCAAAGAACAAGGAATCCATAAAAATAACATTTGACTTGTCTTGTGAAACTTACAGACAAGTTGGCATTCTAAAGACATAACCCCAAAAAATAATTGTCTTGAAGACCTTTTTTTAAGTTACAGTTTGTGTTTTCCTTTCATACCATAAAAAATATAACACGTAATGAGAAAAGAACCCACTGTTTCCGTTGGTCCAGGGCTGTTTAGAATCTACAGTATGTGTCAAAATAAGAGTCCCGAATCGGGACAGTGACCCGCCCGGAACCCTCGACCCGCCCGGAACCCCCGACCCGCCCTCCACGACAGAAATATACGAAACCTTCTCCCGGCCAGGCAGAAAGATGTCAGTGGTTTTGGATATTGCGAGTAATGCGAGTGGAAGTGTGGGCGGGGCTTAGATCAGCGACACACCGCCAGTGTTCCAGCCGTAATTAATGCAGCAGTGGCTGAACATGCAGATGTGCCTCCACGCCTCGGTGCTCCGTCGGCTGCGGTCCGGCTGCGCGCTCCCGCCGCGCCCCATTTCAGTGTGTGTGTGCGTGTAGCTGTGGCTCGACCCGCGTGCACGCGGACGACGCGGCGGACACGCTGTGCGCGGACACAAAGTCGCCGCCGTGTCGTGGGCGGAGTCACATCAGGGAGGCTCGGACCGGGCCACGCGGAGGCACCTGAGCAAAATTGTGAGTGTCATGGCAAAGGCTGTGAATACTTATGTACATGTTATGTTTTCATTCTTTATTTTTAACAGATTTGCAAAAATTAGCAAAAAACAGTTTTCACTTTGTCATTATGGGTTGTTGTGTGTAGAATGTTGAGGAAAATTATGAATTTAATCCATTTTGGAATAAGGCTGTAACATAACAAAATGTGGAAAAAGTGAAGCGCTGTGAATACTTTCCGGATGCACTGTATGTGTGTATATATATATGTATACATATATACATATATGTGTGTGTATATATATATGTGTGTATATATATATGTGTATATATATATGTTTGTGTTTATATATATGTGTATATATATGTGTATATATATGTGTATACATAAATGTGTGTATATATGTGTGTGTATATATATATGTGTATATATATATACAGTATAATATATATATATGCATATATATACTGTATTTAATTCGTTTTTTATTCATTTCATTTGTTTTATATTATACATTCATTTTCATTTTAGAATTAAGCCATTCTGTGAATCGGCCAAACCTCCCTTCCCAGGGGGTGGTGTGAGGGATTCTTATGGCAGAGACACACGAGGTGAATCAAACCGAACCCCCCCCACACCTGCAGAAGGTGTAGGCGATTCTACACCCGGGAAAGTTTAGGAAATTTGCCTACAAACCCCCCCCGTGTGGCGGTAATGGCCGACACTCAGGGGAGGGCAGGCAAATCCCTAGAACTTTCGCCAACTGCCTTCTACGGGACTCACAGATACGCCCCACTCCTTCCAAAGAAGGAGCAGTGCCGCCTGCTAGAAATCACTTGTATTACATACTCTGATTCGCTGCTCCGTGACGTCACAGGCGACTTCAAAGCACAGAACCAGTTAGAACTGGTGGGTTGAGTGACGTCACAATGCTCGCTTCAAAGACGTCTCTATGGTAGTTCCGATGCGATATATCTTTGGCCACAAGTCTTTGGGGGCGCTGTTTCCCCCCTGGACACGAGGCAAAGAGACCCGTATGTTCCCCTTTGAGTGAGAGACGACCAGTGTTGCCAGGTCCGCGGTTCTCCCGCGGAATTGGGCTACTTTTGAAGTGTTGCCGCGGGTTGAATTTGTTGTCCGCTGGTTCGGGTAGACCTATTTTGCATGCAAATTACATGAATATCTTTAAATAAAAATCCATATTTTATATGAAATAATTTATTTATACCCAAATCCTACCAAACTGACTCCAGATCAGCACGTACACACATGGACATGGGACACGCCCACATACACATACTTTAAAAGCAGTGTATATGGTTTGGCACGGGCATATTATGAGTTCTGATATTGGGCTGGTTTTTGGGTTGGTTTTGATTGGCCATTAGGCTGGTTTTGTCACACAGACCTGGCAACCCTGGAGAGGAGGGGGGCTCGTGAGCGCCGCGGAGCGGGTCTAGGCGAAATTCTCACAAGAACTCAAATAAATGCCCCGTCGGATATTAAAACACATTTGGGGGGACTTGATGACAGAAAGAGTAACGTGTATTCTTAAATAGCCTCCGGATGAATAAAAAAAGTGTCTCCAGCAAAAAGGGCACTTTACTCATCTAGGGCAAAGGGGCTGGTGCTTGAGCACCACTAGGGCTCTATCTGTGCACGTGCCTGATGTAAGGTATATTATATCATGTAATATGTATATTTGTAAATGCTATTTCCAGTGTGATATTATACGAGGCTATTTGTACTTTAACAATGACTCTGAATAGTTTGTTCCACTACTAGATATACAGTAGATGATAACATTGTATTTAATTTAAATGTTTCTCGAAACAAGGAAATACCGTCACGATAAATTGTGTCCAAATATTAAGCAAAAGAAGTGCATTTTTTTATTGCTGCTTTGTTTCCTCGTCGTTGTCGAGATTCGAGAACAATGCACCGTATTATATCGCCTGTTTCTGTTACTGCCGCCAGTGTGTGCGTGTGCGAGCGCGCGCGAGGAGCGTGAAACGCGAAACCACGCCCATCGGCAGAGTCGATGACGTCACGTGATTGGACAGCGATGGGGAGTCGCGCGAGCGCTGCTGGTGAGTTGCGCCCAAACCGATAAAAAAAAAACCTCTCCGTTTCTCCTTTTGTCACTCGAACAGGGAAGTAGGCAGGACTCGAGTCAGAGGCGCAGCCGCAGACACAACCTCCCCCGTGGTCCGCTGTGAGTGAGTGAGTGTCAGTTGAGGGTTCAACGCGAGCTGCCAGGTTATCATCTCGTTCACGGACATGTGAGTAGCCGTTGGTTCTCTTATATTGAGCGAACGTAACCGTGGTTACTGTCGCTCGGGTTGAGCTAACGTATGTTGGAAGCTAGCCGTTTGCTAGCTTGGGAGCGGAAGTTTGGAATTGTTTTCATGTTTGCTTTAAGTCCGTCATGTATCGGCGTGTACATATTAAGGGCATGAAGACTGCGCTGTTTTAGTTTTAAATTAGCCCAGCATGCAGTCAGGAAAGGGGGGTAAACGCAACTAATCGTACGTTAAATAGCAGCATATTGTGAGCTGTTTGAGCCTGGATGTTGGTGGCTAGCTGCTCACCAGCTGCAACATGTCACCTCTCGTCATCTTGACGTGTGAGCCGAACGTTTCCAAAGTACCGTTTAGCCATCTAAATAGGGGATTTGGTGGAGGATTTGGCTAATATCATTATAGTTTGTAGCGGGTTAAAGTCTGGGAGCTCGTGGCCGTCTGACAGGAGCTGCACGTGCAGTACTTCTGAGTGTTGTTTTTATTTTTAATGCGAGGGATGATGCTCATATGTTGGTGTTTGTTAATTGAGCTTTTCAGAAATGCGTTGCAGATTTTTCATGATCAACACAGGCTTAGTTAAAAGAACACATTGACATTTTGTGGGCGAAGTCTTCTGGGAATTCACTGAAAAAGTACTTCCTGATTTGGCTCAAGTTTATTATCCCTCTCAAAAATGTTCCTCTTCTTTTGAATGTTGGATAATAGAGGAAGTAAACAGTGTTTATTGTAACCCCTCTTAGTCCATTAGTGAAAGTCCCATATAGCCAGCTGAACATTTTTCAACACTAATGCTGTGTTTTAAGGATTTAACAAAGTTTCTATTTTTTAAATGTGCAACAATTAATATTACAGAGTTTGTGGAAATGACAACAATGCACCAACACAATGTAAAGAAAATGTAATTAAGACGTACATTAGTGCCGAGGTCCTGTATATAGAGAATGTAATACTGTGGTTTCAGGCATGCATTGATTTCTGCCGGTAATGATTATTCTAATTTTTTTAGTAATCTGATTATTTTTTGTATTAATTGCTTGGTCTATAAAGGTTGTAATATTTTTTTATAATATCTTTCCAAGACCCAAAGCTATTTAATTTACAGTTGTAGAAGATTAAGGAAATCAGCAAATACCCATAATTCTTGATATAATACAAATGAGTCATTTGTTTAATTTTTTTTATTAATGAATGGAAAAATGTATAATGAACTAAATCTATGCAACTTGCATTTCACAAAGGTCAGCAGAAATGTAGAGTTAAACATGTTTATTAGTTATCGAACTCAAACTTCATTCTGCTTTACTACTTTTGTTTTGTTTTTATTGTATCCAACGCAGTTCCTCACGAGACAATGAGCAACCTTCCCTTCTCTCGGTCTGAGGTGTTTGGGGAGCTGAGGAAGGAGCTGCATGAAGATGAAGAGTTCGATCAGTCTGCTCACGTCTTCATCATCATGGGAGCATCGGTGAGAGCAGAGCATGGGAGGGGAATCAACATCTAGTCTGAATTATAGAAATACGGTGTAAAAAAAAGGGGAACTGATCATGCAAATAACACTTGAGAAATGAAACAAATAGTCTAAATCACACAATGTGCTGTTTGATAATTAATCTTTTCGAACTAACCAGGAGCAAGTAACTTTTATCTGTTACTTAATTATTTGTTGCCATATTTACAGTTCAGGACCGTGAGGCAAGGCTTGTTGGTCACAAGTACAACGAATTGGTGTATTGCAATAATTACACATGGTGTGTGATTAAGGAACTGTTGAAACTGGTTTAACAATCTTATGCAAACAAGCTCTACACAATCATCCAAGCATTCAAAAGCCTGACATGGAGACATAAAAAAAACTCAAGGTTCTTCTTGGCTTAATATTTCAATGCAGTGTAGCACCTCTGATTGGGTAAAACACACCAGGAGCTAAATCAAACGCACCCCTCAAATGCATCTGTTTATTGTATTTAAATAGATATGATAATGTACAATATTTAATGACTAACAACTTTAAATATATCAAATACAGTGATGAGTGAGACTTATTTTTATTTTTTCTGTTTTATGCAAAGAATAAGTCAACCAAGTTGGTTCCTTTTTTAAATGTCAAAGACATAATACATTTCGTTGACTGCTAAAATAAATGGAATAGTAAGTTGATCGATCCAAATAATGTGAATTATTGTTACTATTTCCTCACACTGGTCTGGTGTCGAGTTGAGGAAAGTCAGTTGGTCAGTCCTGAACTGTTTTGTTGTTGTGTGTTATAATCTCCCTCCCCTCCTCTCTCTCTTCCCCATTTCAGTCTTTCCAAATGTGTCTCTCATGCATTCGTTTCTACAATTTAAAGGTTCTTTATGTATTGAATTCCCAGCACGTCTCTTGCTTCCATCCAGCTCTCAACATGGCGAGGGCGAGGCAGCAGGCAGACAGTGCTCACAACAACTCACAACACAGGCCGTCCGCTCCACAGTCTCACACTTTCGTGTTCTTTTGGCGCAAAAAGTCCGTGTGAGGGTGAGAGGCCGCCCCACTGTCGACTCGTCAAAGTGCTAGAGAGCTCTGTCGCAAGGCATACAACTATTGAAAACGTAATGCAAAAGAAAACATTTAAAAACATGTTTAGCCCTTTATGTAAACTTTAGGTATGTGTCCGTTTCTGCAGACTTTTGTCTGAGGGAATTATCCCCAATTAATAGCGTTGTGACGTTAAACACTTGCTGACAAGGGGAAGCCCGGAGGCGTAATGAAAAGGTAAACACGGAGGACGGCACGTGTTCAGCCTGACTTATAGAAACATCAACATAAATGACATAAAAACATATCAAAAGCAGAGGAATTCGAGCATATCACGCGCCTGGTGTTCCGTTTCTTTCGCTTGCATTGTTTGCTCAGTCGGAGAACGAGGGAGCTTTTTTGCAGCGTCATTGACGGTCAGCGTTTTTCTTTCACGTTGCACAGGCTGAACAGGAACAGCTGGGCCGCGTAATGCCACTCTGCTTATACCGGTTCTATAGATGCGAGTGTTTCTCCAGCTGTTTTTAAAAAGGTTGCAAGATCACGCCATACTTTCAAACATTTACTTTCCGATACTAATTAAATAGTTTTAGCGGTTTCACACTGATATGAACAGTTTGTTCAACAGGTTTGTCCTGTGCTCGTGTTGCGTTGACATTGTACAATGAATGAACAACTTCTTAACTTCTCGGCCCAAATGTGACATTAAAGACACACTTCTGTTCAGCTCTTGTCATCCGCAGTTATTTTAAACGCACAGTCTCAAACAAAGAATCAAGTTAACCCAGTTCAGGTTTATTTCCCAGTTGCGGACTAGATGAATAAAAGGAAGAGGGCATATTGTGTGATTTAAGCCAACAGTATACTGTTATGGAAAACTACATTTGAATTAAGTTGACTTCTAATGGCCTGTCCCATCTCGTCCTTGTATTGGTTTGAGGTATGCCTCGGATCATTCCTGACCTCCTCCTGTCTCATACCTCTTATAGTAAAACTAATAAGCAACAGGGTTTCAGTTGGCACCGTCTTTTGTCTCCACACGGTCTGTTGTTGTTTGGCCGCGACTCGGTGGGATTACTAAAGTGGTGCAAATCCTTAAATAAACCAACGCAGACGACTTACCTGTTGCCAGACTGTAACCTGCGGTGCTGCTGCAACTTGTGTCACCACGGAAAATAAATAACCACTCTGACAGTGCATCGGTTTTAAGTTTCCCAGTAAGATAGATAGATAGATAGATATATACTTTATTAATCACCAAGGGGAAATTTGTCGTGACAGTAGCAGCACCAATAAACCAAACACACAAGAATAAAAAACAAAACACAAAATATAAGAAACAGGGATGAAAGATATAGAAGTATACAAAGTAAAATAAAAGTAAAATACAAAACAAAATATATATGTACATATACAACACACATGCATACACAACACACAACACCAATGACAAATCAAATACAAAAATATTAAATATAGACAGTGTGCAAAAAGCAAAGTGTGTGTATATGTGCAGATGAAATGCAGACAACACCCACGCCTAATGAGTGTGTTTGTGACCTACATTTATTTGGTGATATCATATTTCTGATTGTATGTTTGCACCTGTAGGGGGATCTGGCTAAGAAGAAAATCTACCCAACTCTATGGTGAGTGAATCTCTGACTCCAGTGACGGGATGAAGTCTGAGGAATGACGCGCCTCTCATCTGGACTGCAGGTTCTGACGTTGGATCCGTGTGTTCATCTGTTGTCTCCCAGGTGGTTGTACAGAGACGGCCTCCTCCCTGAGCAGACGTATTTTGTGGGCTTTGCTCGCTCTGACCTGACGGTTGATGCCATTCGGACTTCTTGCATGCCATACCTGAAGGTAAAACTGCAACTTTAAATGCAACTAACATATTTATTTTGTGAGGGGAGATGGAGGAATTCAAAGCAGACGGTAGCAAAAATATTATACAAACTCTATGTAAATAACCTTTCAACGTAAGACAATTGTGTATCCAAGTCCTTCTGCCATTCCTCTCCTTCCTTTGGCTTAATCCTTAAAGAAATGATGAACCTACATGGATTTATCACATTTTATCTGCAGCTCCTCTGCTTTACAGAGCGTTATAGTGAATTTAACCTCATTGGTTAGCTCTGCAGTCGGCAACTTTTCTGATTTGATTCACTCTCCTGTCTGTGTGTCATTTTCGGCCACAGCGGTTTTCTGTCTAGAAACCACTATGAGCTCCATATGTCAGTGTTGCGTCAACAGCTTGTTTATGCTGCCCCCAAGTGGCCACACTAAG
The DNA here is from genome assembly GCF_029220125.1 of Pseudoliparis swirei. NCBI lineage: Eukaryota > Metazoa > Chordata > Actinopteri > Perciformes > Liparidae > Pseudoliparis > Pseudoliparis swirei. Next base: position 22,816,891 of record NC_079396.1, on the reverse strand, counting down.
TCAGCTCCCGGCGGGGCGTTATAATCAGTACCTTTTTAGAAAAGCCAACAAATAGTATTTCCTCAGCTCTTATTGATGTGTACAGATTGTAAAGCTCTCTGAGGAAAATGTGACTATTGGTGATACTAAATATATTGACTTTAATGGAAATAAAATTATTTTCTTTGACCTCTGACCAGGTGACGGATAAAGATGCAGAGCGGTTGTCCGCCTTCTTCAAGAGGAACACGTACATCAGCGGGAAATATACAGACGAGAGTTCCTTCTCCAAACTCGACACGCACATCACGTCTCTTCCCGGAGGAGCCACGGCAAACCGTCTCTTCTACCTGGCGCTGCCGCCCACCGTCTACCACGATGTCACCAAGAACATCAAGCACTGCTGCATGGGCACCAAGTCAGTACACCACCTCTGCTGCTTTGTTACACCGCCACCTACATCCTCTAACACCCGACAGTTAAATCCCCACCTCCAAATAGTTTAGGCAAAAACTGAACATTACAAAGAAAAATGATTTCCGCGAGGTTTTCCTAATAACCTGGCAACATGCTGTATGTGAGGTCTGATGGAGGAAAGACGTGTTCCTACGACTATCATGTTCTTCTTGTGATCTTTGCTTGGCTTTCGTTTAATTCAGATTCAAACAGAAAACCCATTTACATTTTGCCCCATTGCTGTCGTCTAAAGTGGACTTAATGGTTGGTGTCTGTCGTGTAGAGGCTGGACCAGGGTGATTGTAGAGAAGCCGTTTGGACGCGACCTTCAGAGCTCCGAGGAGCTGTCCGCTCACCTCTCCTCGCTCTTCACTGAAGACCAAATCTACCGTATAGATCACTATCTGGGCAAAGAAATGGTGCAGAACCTCATGGTGCTCAGGTGAGAAGAACACTTTGCTTATTAAATGCTGTCAAATGTTTGCTGGTAAACGTGTGTAGAGGAGCAGTCTCAACCCGTCGTTTGTTTTTGTTTTGTGTGTGTGGCTCAAAACAAGGGCGACTGTGGGTCGGTGGTCGGCCGTGTTTCAATCGGGGTTGGCGGTTCTTTCCCCGCCCTAGTCGATGAGTCCTTGAGCAAGACGCTTCACCCTGACTTGCTCCCAGTCGCTGTTTCTACGGCGTATGAATGTAACGTGATTGTAAGCGTCTTTGGGTGAAAGCGTCAGCTCGAATGTGACGCAACAGTAATGTGGGGCTCGTTGCAGGTTTGGGAACCGGATCTTCGGGCCGATCTGGAACAGGGACAGCGTGGCCTCCATCGTTATCACCTTTAAAGAACCGTTTGGGACTTGGGGCCGAGGAGGCTACTTTGATGATTTTGGCATCATCCGGTGAGTGGAGAGAAGAAAATCCCTAAAGTTTGTCTTTTGATTCAATAGCAAAGTTAAATGCATTTTTTTTTTACCCAAGTTTAAAATCTGATGAATAGAGAGCATTGCAGCTTTGATAAAGTCCCAACACACTCACTGGCAGCTGTTTCCTGTTTGGCTTGAGTTGTGACCACAGTTCGGCTTTCTGCACAATATTTATCATTGTTTTTGAATGGGATGCATGCATAGAGTATGTGCATAAAAGTATTAAATACATTTCTAATCTTCCTTTTTAAGGTACATTTTGCTCGGAGAAAAATGTGCGATGAACTAATCTTAATTTTATGAAGACGATGAGTACAGCCATCCCATCCCCCCTTTCCGACTTTTGTGTGACCATCTGTTCTCTTTACGCCGATCAGTGATGTCATGCAGAACCACTTGCTCCAGATGCTCTGCCTGGTTGCCATGGAGAAACCAGCTTCCACCAGCTCCGATGATGTCAGGGACGAAAAGGTACGAGGCGGGTCTCCAGAGGCCCGTGACTCAACTCACCGCCATGGTCATGACGACAGACATGGGGAGGTGTGTTGTAGCGAACGTTTCCAATGGAGGGCGCTCGTCCTCTTTCGTTCCCTCACAGGTGAAGGTGCTGAAGTGCATCGCTCCTCTCACCATATCCAACGTGGTGCTGGGTCAGTACGTGGGGGATCCAGAGGGGGAGGGAGACGCCAAACTGGGGTATCTCGATGATCCTACAGTTCCCGAGGGATCAACTCAGGCCACGTTCACCATGGCCGTACTTTATGTGCACAACGAACGCTGGGACGGTAAACGCGCCGTGGCCTTCACACCGATCCCACTCGTGCCACATTCTGCCCTCGTGCTCTCTCATAATGCTTCGGCTCCTCAGGTGTTCCTTTCATCCTCCGCTGTGGAAAAGCTCTGAATGAGCGGAAAGCTGAGGTGCGGCTGCAGTTCACGGACGTCCCGGGGGACATTTTTGGAAATCAGTGTCGCAGGAATGAGCTGGTGGTGCGCGTGCAGCCCAACGAGGCCGTCTACGCCAAGATGATGAGCAAGAAGCCCGGCATCTACTTCAGCCCTGAGGAAACGGAGCTGGACCTCACCTACAAGAGCCGATACAAGGCATGTTGACGCTGACGTGTTCACGCGTAGAGCAAGGGATTCAAATAGCGTTGCAAAGACAGTAGCTGTCCATCACGGCTTGAATTTCTTAAGGTGCATTCACACCAAAAGCGAAACTATTTTTCCGCGCGACCGAATCCTATGAAAAGTCAACGTACAGACGCGTGTGGCTGCGATAGACGCGATATTCTCCCGGGCGGCGTGTTCGGGGCGACGCGATGTGGGCGACGCGTTTCCAGCGGCACAATTTTCACCCGGAGTGGAAATATTTCAACTTTGAGGCGGTCATCTCGCAACTCGGCCAATCGGCTCTCGTGTTCCGCTCTCGTAGCGCTGGAAGCGGAAGTCTTTCAGGCTTAACAGTAACTTCATCGGTGAAAGTGACCGAGCTGAGTGAGCCTACGGGTGATGTCATGAACCCAAACACGAGGGCGTTAGTGTGTGGGACGTCCACAACAAGTATAAAGCAGAACTAGTGGTTGGTTATTCTGGTGGATGAAGGAGATGAGACACGGAGATAAGCCCCGCCCCTCGCGAAGCGTCTCGACGCTTATGGTGAGAACACAGCAAATGGTCGAGCGAGTAAACTCACGCGTTTTGGGCGACGCGAAAAATAGTTTCGCTTTTGGTGTGAACGCACCTTCAGCCGTATTGCTTTGATTGAGAAATTAACAATTCAAACATCTGCCTTGTTTCCAGGATGTGAAGCTTCCAGACGCTTACGAACGTCTCATCCTGGACGTCTTCTGTGGGAGTCAGATTCACTTTGTGCGCAGGTCTGTCTTTGTTTTTCACGCGCTCGTTGGCTCATGTTTCTACTGTCGTAGACCTGTCGGTGAACATACCCCTTCTTACCACTAGATGGCGACATTGTGCATCTTTTCTCTTCCTCAGCATAAAGGAAAGGGTTGTAAAAGACGCTGAATTGTTTGTCTTTGCAGTGATGAACTAAGGGAAGCATGGCGGATCTTCACACCTCTTCTTCATCAGATAGACAGAGAGAAGCCCAAACCTATTGCATACAAATTTGGAAGGTAGGAATTGTGGTTCACGACGTCCTCAATTGGAAACTGTGTTTTTAAAACGGAGCGTTGGTCGTGATTCGGTTCCTTTTGTTTTCCCAGTCGGGGCCCAACAGAAGCTGACGACCTTGCGAAGAAAGTTGGATTTCGCTATGAAGGCACTTACAAATGGGTCAACCCTCACAGACTGTAGAGATGAGGGAGGAGTAGAGGCAGGAGAGTAGGAGGGGTAAGTGAGCCGTGTCTTCTGAGGAAAGAAGCGTTTCCACGATGGATCCATCGCTGTAGCAGAAACGAGCTATTATTTCTCAGGTATGGCAATAATTCCTTGGAACCAGTTCATCAGATATTAAAAAGCTAATTATCCATTTCTGCCGTCAACCGTGCGCTAATACTGCAGTTCTTGTGTTTTTTCGTCATACATTCACAGCAACTCTCTGTTGCATTTGAGAGGTGGTAGCAAGTCAGCTGTTCACTCGTCGTACCGAAGACGGCAGAGACGAGAAATGATTGTTCACCAGCTGTCGCTCTTAATGACATTATGATCGCAATAGCGTTATGCTTTGGCCGCAGTTATTAATCACACTGGGTGGAATTTAGTTTTCTTTCTGCCTTTTATAAAAGGGCGTTGCAGACATCTTTCTCTTCTAAGCATTCGTACTGGAATAGTCTTAAGTGTCCTTATGGATCGACGAGCTCTCGTAGCATTCTTTAGGGCTTCATTCCCTTTTGTGTATTTAAGCTGCTGATGTTCATTCAAACTATTCAGTCACCAGACGGGTCAACAGTGAATGTCTCTGTCATGATTAGCTACATTCCCACGACTTGTCATCAATAAACCAGCTTTCCTTCTCCGTTCACGGGTTTCATGCTCTGTGGGTTTTTTCTTCAAGCGCCCCATTTTGCACCTTTCTTTTAGTGTTGTATAATAAAGTTAACTAGAAGTACTGCCAATATGTCAAGATGCAGTCTCTATCCATACCGATCAATAATGTCATCCATTCATAATGTTCTGCTGTTTGACATTGTGGGAAATTGTCATAATGACATGTTTGAGAGCCAAATGTGTTTTGAGACTAACTTGGACATTTCTGCCAAATCTTAAGATTAATTCCAGAAGTTCTGAATCTATAATCAAACCTTCTAGCCAACAAACAGATTCCACTTCATTCAAAATTATATTAATTAAAACCCCAGAGTCGTCATGCCAACGGTGACCCTCCTTCTCTCCTCTGCAGCTCGTCTCAACTTTCCGCCCCTCTATTGATTTAAAACTTACGTTGGACTATAGATTTATTTGAGATTTTGACATTCTAATTCTCGGCCTTTGTCTGAGCACTAAGTCTGTTCTCAAGGTAACAAACTACTTCTTACTGGATGCTGGTTTCATATTTTCTCTTCAGCCTTTGAAACTTTATCACTCGATTGCCTTAAAGTGATTTTACATCAGGGACACAGCCTGACAATCTTAACTCTTATTCAAACTCTCTCGGTAACCATGGTGATGCCTCCATAACTTTCTTATTCTGTATATGCATGCTGCCACCGGGATGGTCAAACAAAACCAGTGCTTTTTGATACAGGTTACACACACAATGTCCTTTTAGGCAAAAGGGTGAAGGTCATTTTATGTTTTGCTGGAGGTCCCAAAACATTTCCCCCCTTTAAAAAGAAAAAAAAAAGTCAACCCCATTCCCTAAATAAGGGATAAATGAACAATACGTGTTAAATGTAAGCCTGGTTTGAGTTCCAAGTGATCATTTTGATATGATGCAGTCAAATAACTCCTTCACTTTCATTCTCCTACCACTGGTAGTTTGTATTTCTTCCAACTAATACTCGTGCTGCAGTGATCTGTATTAAAGAAAAACAGATTGCCTTTCCAATGAGAGAAAAATAATAAGCGAGGATTTTCATTTGATTCGAATTAGTTTATTCAGACAAATGTTGATATAATTACCGTCACAGTTGATATAGTAGCTTAATCAGACGGGGTCACAATAACAAATGGAATATTGGACGGATGTTAAGTAGTTTCAGTCTTTGGTTGAACCCCAAAACAAAATAAATTTCAAAGAATTAGAAACCGTGCATGCTAAGGCACTTATACTCCGACAGTGCGTTAATATACAGTACAAGACAGTGAATTATGTAAGACACTTTTAGAGCAAATAAAGACAGAATTAAATGAGGTATTACATGACAGTTGGATAATAAATCCCAACAGAAGGCCATCGGGGGGTCTTTTCGCCTTGAGTGGTTGTTAAAAATTATGAATGAATGATGCGGTGCCATAAAAGTCTGGATATGTATATTAGCGTTTTTCAATTTGGTCGCTTTCTAGATATCCGACGCCACTCATTCGGATTTAAAAAATACATTTATAGAACAAAAAGATAGCTATCGGACAATAACACGGGAAAAGAAACGGCTTCATCCGGACTCCAAGTCGTCGGGAAATGAAAGCACTTCGAAGAGCGTTAAGGACAGAGCGCTCGGACGAGAGCTGAACACACGGACGTTACGCAACCCCTTCAGAGTGAACATCGCCCTCACTGGCGTGGCAGCTGTGGAGTGACTGGTCCTCGTCTACTTCTGCCCGGTGACGGGGGAGAAAAGGTAATGGTCTCTTTTTAAAAATATTTTTTAAAGGCACTTGGTCAGTTTTCCGATCCTTCTTTTTAAATTTTTTACATGTGCTCTGGGTGGTTCTGCAAACAGCTTATGAACTCTGAGACCGGGTGGCCCTGAAAGCAGATCTGATAGATGGCATTGAACAGTGGGAACCTAGGAGGGAGGAGAGAGGAAGGAGGAGGCATGGTTGAGCGCTCAAAAGACGCTGGATTGATGTATTCTTCTAAACGTCCGTCGGGCGGCTGCTCAACCTACTTGTCGACGAGGTCTTTGTGCTGCAGGATGCGGTAGACCTCGGCGGCCGTCGCCGGGCCCTGCAGCTTCTGACCGTTCAGCATCTCCTTCTCCAGCTGCTCGATGGTCTGAGGAGGAAAGGCTTCCCGTTACGAGCTTCCTCAACGTGCCTCCAGCGGCGAGGAACACAAACACTCACCTGGCCTCAAACACATTTCAGGACGTAGCGGACCGTACATGACCTTTTAAGTACGGGACAGCCGATTATGCGTTTCATAATTAGTTTATTATTTGTCCGTTTCAGTATTATATTAAGGTCGAAGAATTAATTTGAAATAATTATGCCGGTAGGAAGTGAAAAAATAAGAGCACGAAACGGCAGTTTTTCACAGTAAAAGTAATAAAATAAATGTTTTTCTTTCTTCAAATTGACTTTTTAAATGGCTCACGGGTTGTCTATTGTATGTTGTAGCTAATATTAAGTAATGATGTATTTTCAAAAGTTTACATGAGCTTTAAAGTTATGTGAAGGTAAAAGCCATATTGCTTTATCAGCCTTAACTGCTTTTTGGTTTCTCTTATCTAAAAATATGTAAACCATCACATCTAATAAACAAAATGTGTTAAAGCTGCATTTTAAACATGCATTTGTTGACACCTTTCTTATGCTCTATAGTGATAACATGGTGGGGAGTTTATTTGAAGTTAAATATATTTATGTATAGCACTCTATTAGAACTCGTTGACATGGTTGAAATTCATAATTGTATATAAATATATACATTTAGTTTTTTACTGTCAAAGACGCATTAAAAGATATCGGTGTTTGCACTTTTCCTTTCCTTGTTGGCTCGTTTCGGGTTCAGTGCTCATGCACCTACCCACAGAAGCGTATTGTGCTCTTTCACTACTGATTTTAAATATTTATTGATCCATTTATCAGCTTTACGCTGCTGTATCTGATCGTTTCTCAAAACCCAAATAAGCACTTCCGGCCTATTCCCGTGGAAATAAATCGAAAATAACCCTGTTTTCTGAAAGGGGTGAATGCATGCGAGCCAATCTCTCACCTTCCCCGTCTTCACGAAGGCTTCGGCGACTTTGCGGTTGCGGCCGCCGTAGCAGGTGGTGATGAGGTCGGCCACGCCGCAGCTCTCCAGGAAGGTCGCCGAGGACACGGGGCCGGCGGTGCAGAAGATGCGGGCGAAGGCGATCATCTCCATCAGGCCTAACCGGATCACGGCCGCCTTCGTGTTGTCTCCGAAGCCCAGACCGTCACAGAAACCGGCTCCGACCGCGACGATGTTCTGAAGGACGGACGAGGGGGGAAACGTTGGTACGAGAGCTCAAGACTCTGGAGGATGGGGTCGCATCGGTCTCAATAATTGCAAATGCAAACGGAGAGAATCAGAAATGAAAACACGAAGATTCACAAATGTATTCAATTTACAAATGCACACAGAACGAATACACATAAAAATGCATAAATATATTTGTGTTTTTTCTTTAGCGTGTGCATTGGAATGTATTTGTGAATCGTTCTGCGTGCATTTGTAAATTTAATATATTAGTGAATTGTTCTGTGCGCATTGTGAATCTTTTCATTTTTGTGAGTCTCTCTGTGTGCATTTGCAATTATTGAGACTGATCTGACTCCGTACTGGAGGATCGACATTTAACAGATTTAAATGTGCTTTCTAAGAGGAAGAATCCTCCCAGACCCCCCTGTCAAAACCAGTGAAAATATTATAAGGCAATATGGACATATTGAGAATAGGGTCGCAGATAATACAAATATAACAATTTCTAAATTGAATTAAGTGCATACTTAAAACAAATATTTACAACCTACATTCAAGATATTACATTTTACATTAATATAAAAACAGAAAAAGCCGCATATTGTCATTTTTTCAGGGAGAATTAGGGAATGTCTGCATTCTTTCTTTAAATATGAGGAGTCCATTATCAAAACTAGAACGGGCACTCGGTAGAGCGCATACCTTCGCATATCACAAGAGTGGGCAATGAATTATGAACATGTTGGCATTAGTTGCATGCCAATTGGATACAAATTGACTGTGCTATGGTAAAAATAAGATTTTGACCTTTTCATGACCTTGACCTTTGACCCGATTGATCCCAAAATCTAATCAAATGGTCCCCGGATAATAACCAATCATCCCACCAAATTGCATGCGATTCGGTTCAATACTTTTTGACTTATGCGAATAACACGCATACAAATACACGGCGATAAAAACATTACCTTCCACATTTTCAATGCAAAGGTAATGTTAACTGTGAAGTCTTTATGAGGGATAAATAAACCAAATGCAATCTGTAAATGTTGCTGTTCAGGAGCAAGACGACAGTAACAGGAGTTACCGCGCTAGTATTTTGTCTCACAGCTGCTGGGTGAACAAAAACAGAAATGAACCCCACGTCTGCTGCATGCAGCGGTGTTCATGAAGCGACGCTCACCTTCAGGGCTCCACAGATCTCCACCACATCAGACTCTTCCACCACGGTGACTCGGAAGTTGGTGGTCTGCATGAGTTCCTTCAGGAGAGCCCCGTGTTTTGTATTCTTGCACCCTGCAAGCGGACACAGAAGAACCTGCTTATCTTTGAGCATCTCGACAATGCACATTTTTGTCGCCGGCATTTAACTCGTCCGACTTTGGAGAGTCACGATCAAAACCCGACTTCTGATCTATTCAAGTGCAGTGAAGTAGTTTCACTTTGGGGGCGGTTACGTAACCATCGATCCATTTGACGACAGGTGCTTTCCCGTTCCGCCGGGTTCTCTTTTACCCCGTCGTGATTTATATGTGCACGCAGATGGAATTATCAGAGTTAATGCCAGAAAGCGAAGAAAAATGTTAATTAATATAAGCCAACCTGATTTTAAAATGTTTTTTTCCGTAAAGTAGGAAAAAAACCAAATGAAGACTATAAGTAGACTACTTCATTACTATACTGTACGTGAATTATCTATACATTTGTACGTCATTATAAGTGGCTCCCACCGTATTTAACAACGAGGAACAGTGGGAGGAGCTCTGGGGAGAGCTCAATGCTGCTTTAATGTACGCTACCGTTCAAAAGTTTGGGGTCACTTAAAAATGTCTTTATTTTTCAAAGAAAAGCACTGTTTGTTCAATAAAGATAACATTAATCAAAAATACACTCTATACATTGTTAATGTGGTAAATGACTATTCTAGGTGGAAACGTCTGGTTTCTAATGAAATATCTCCAGAGGTGTATAGAGGCCCATTTCCATCAACTATCACTCCAGTGTTCTAATGGTACATTGTGTTTGCTAATCGCCTTAGAAGACTAATGGATGATTAGAAAACCCTTGTGCAATTATGTTAGCACAGCTGAAAACAGTTATGCTGGTGATATAAGCTATACAACTGGCCTTCCTTTGAGTTTGAAGTTTGAAGAACAAAATTAATATTTCAAATATTAATCATTATTTCTAACCTTGTCAATGTCTTGACTATATTTTCTATTCAATTTTCAATTCATTTGATAAATAAAAGTGAGTTTTCATGGAAGACACGAAATTGTCTGGATGACCCCAAACTTTTGAACGGTAGTGTATAAAGTTGAGGGGTTTGCCGTTATGGATCGGTGGATTAATGTATATTTTTACGGGTCTGGCAGTGAGGGTATCATTTATTATACTTGCATGTGCTCTTTAAACCACGTGTCTCAGTCCACATTACAACCCATTTCTCCTAGAATGACAGTAACACATTAGAAACCATTGGCCCCAGGATTTTAACTGGAGCAGACAAACTTGATTTGTTTATTTTCTTCATTTAACGTCGAGCAAATAATCTCTACAGACCACAGCAAGCTCACGCAATGTCATTTTTGGGAGTGAGAATTTCAGTTGACGAAGAATGTCTGTTTGACTACAGCCCTGATGAAACCACGGCAACGGTCCGTAAAGCCTCGAGGCCGCCAACGAGTTTCACTTCACAGCGTCGAACAAACAAATACTCCTTTTACACATTAATATCAAAGCCCATGAAGCATGCAGTCATGTGGTGCGTACAAAGTCGCGTAGAAGGAAAATGTAACCCCCCCCACCCCCTCTCATTTCACCCTTATGCTGACGATGCAGAAAGCGAGAGAACACAAACCACAACAAACACGCTTCCTGCATCAAGACTAAAAACCTGCTTATTGGAGCTTTGTGCATAGAATAAGCCTGTCGTTTAAAACATCCCTATAATGCTGATCAATCAAAAACATAAATATATCCGACTAACCAATGGTGGTCTCACAAAACTTCTCATCGGCAACCTCATTGGCAATGTTGGCCCCCATGAGCACGCTCATGGTGATGCCAATCTTCTCCTGGATCACATTAGAGATGAGTTTAAGTCCGTCAGGCCCCTCGTCTACACCCTGGAGGAACAAAAACACAGACACAAGCAGTGTGTTTACATGAAGCCACACACACACACACACAGGTATTTGGGTCAAAAACCAAACTGCACTGTCCGGCTGCTTTAACATGGAAATAAACTGCGAGAGACGCTATAGGATAAAAACACGAAGCGGCGAATATCCAGAGACGAAAAAAGGTCAAAGGCCAACCTTGATGAGAGACATGCCCAGTGCGTCGGTCTTTATCTTCCCCTTCATGGTGTCGCACACTTTGGCGACAAACTGATGCGGGATCACAAACACCAAAATGTCCGCGTCACTGGACGCCTCCACCAGGTCTGCGACCGCCAGCTGAGGGTGAGGAGGGTTTTAGAAGAGGCGTGGCACATAAGAATAAAATGCCACCAACACTAAAGTCTGGTGGAACAACCGGCTCTTCAGAAAACTGATATTATAGAAGTTAAATGCATTATGAAAACATCTGAGGCTGTGATGGAGGAAGGCAAACACATAATACGTCAACGAACCTACATAAAACGCTTTATTTTTTAAATGGTGGTAAACCAACAGTTTCTTACCACGTTTGCTGGCAGCTGGTGACCCGGAAGGTACTTCACATTTTCGTGGTCAGTGTTGATGATTTCCGTCAGTTTGCGCCCATTCACCATCTCCTCAAACACCCACATTTTAACAGTGGTGTCAAAATGTGCATTCTGAGCAGCATTGGCACCCACGATCTTGGCAATGGCAGAACCCCTGTATCGTTAAAAAGGTAAAAACAGGTGAATGTTTCATTTACGTAAGAAATCATGGTAACCCTCCTGTTACCTTTAGGGTCAATTTGACCCCATTCAATGTTTAACGTCGGTGTTCTTTGGGGTCAATTTGACCCCAGGCTGTTTTTCACTGTGTCAAACATATAAGAAATATCAACTTGTTTATATATTTAAAGGGCTATTTAGGTAGTCAACAAACAAACATAAAGTACCTCACACTTAAACTTGGGAAACAATATTAATTCTAATAATTTTCTGGAGGTTTTAATTGCTGGGGTCAAATTGACCCCGAGGGTAAAATATGTTAGTAAATGTAAAGGTAACAGGAGGGTTAAGAAAACAGGCATTGTGGGTCCAGGAGAGATCCAACGTGACAGTGATTTTGTGAATTATTAATAAGTTATTAATAGCGTGTGACTCATGTGTTCTCTACTGGTTCACTTTGAAGTGGCTGCTCTTTGATCACCAGCAGGATGACTCGGCACGCAGCGCTTCAGATAAGCCGATATGTGTCCGACGACCCTCGAGGCATCGAGAACCATTCGGATTGTTTGTTCACTCAGCAGTAATATTATTTAATAAAAAGGGATTGAACATGATTTTGAGGAATTCTTTTAATAATTTGAGCCTCAACATAAAGCATGTATGCGCAAAATAAACTTTCTTCCAACAATAGCTACAATCCTGAACAAACACAGATGTTTGAATTAATAAAAAGATCCGTTTAGTCGATAAACTAAAAGCAAATTTGCCAATTTTACATGAGAACTTCAGAACAATATGAATTTCTTGATTGATTCTTATGTTTGACCTCTGGTATTTTGAATTATAAGACTGCTGCAAGGGTTTTGGCATTACTGAGAGAACCACGCCACTTGTAGATTTGAGATTAGATCATTTTAGTAAACTGGCAAGAGGCGTTGAGGAGAAAAAGCTGACATGTTGTATTTCTGTTGCTGATCACGTGTACAAACCTCCATTGCGAACTCTGCTGATGTTAAGTTAGTTTATGCCCACAGTGCTGCTACTATTTATGATTATGAGGCTTTTAATAATTCATGACCAAGACATTAATTCGGCATAAAAAGGCTTTAAAACATAATTTCCTTCCAACAATGGATACAATCCCATCAGAGTATGAAAACAAGTGTTTAACTCGTGCGTTTAGTTAAAAAAAAGAAAGCTACACCTCGAATTTAACAGGTGACTAAAAGTATTCATGTATGGCTTGTTATGACGACAAGTTTTCTAAAAACAAGCAGACAAGTTTTATAAAAATAAAAAAAATTCACATCTCCGGGGTAGCGTCAGAAGGAGAAAACAACCCCACGGAGCGGCTTCTTCTGACTGGGGGCAGGTCACGTAACAGGTGCAGGTTAACATCAACACACCTTCATACTGTGGTGGTGTTACCGCTCGGTGTTTATGGTGCAGACACGGTGACGTCATGGCGAACATTACGGCAGTACAATAATACATTTAAAAAAAGAGCAACGTTACAAGCGACAGACATGTGGGCATTTCTCAGACGGTTTTCCCTCTCAATAAGGGTGAAACTTTATCTCACGTCATCGCAGGAGAAAATAAAAAGCGGCTTATTGCTAGTCACCGTTAGCTATAGCCGGCTGGTTTGAGTTAAATACGCGATCTTTGACACCGCGAAGACGGTCACGCGAGCCAGAGTTTGGCTCCCGCGTTGACAGCGCAAACACACAAAACACGCGTTGGAAAGAAGAAGGAAAAAAAGAAACTTGCCAGTTTCCAGAGCCAATAATGCAGACTTTCTTCGGCGCTGCCATTGTGGAAGAGGGATGCGTTACGCCAATGAACAGCCGGTGGAGGTGACGCTAAATGCGGCTGCGAGAAACCTGCAGTGAAGTTACGCAACACAGCGAGCTGCGGGGTGGCTGCACGCCTGTCTCATTGGCCCCGCCGAGGGGGAGACGATGTGCCCGCCCTCTAGAGGTCTGGTCACTCATTCATCCAGCTGACTAGAGGTCAGTAGGCTTAAAGTAATGCGGGCTAAAGTCCCCGTGTGACACTGGCAACTGATTGCATCAACTATCAAACACAATGATATCGTAACATTAGCATAACAGCTCATCAAATCCATTACTTGGTTAGGTTTTGAATTGCAGTTACATTGCTGGACATTTGTGTTTGGTAATTGTTGACATTTGTATTTAGGTTTTATTGTAAAGTAATGATTATTTAGGTTATCTTTTGATATGTTAGTTGTTTCTTATGATAGTTGTAGTTTAGTTTAATGTATTTAGTTTTAGGTTAACTGATTGGGTAACACTGGGCACCTGTGGTTATATGTAGAGGTGGGGAGGCACAGGACCAGCATGCACCAGGGTGGCCAATGTTTTTTTTTATACCACAGGACAGAGAGGGCGTGTCAACAATTTGTTTGTTCTTTTTTGTTGGTTTAAGAAATAAATTATCAGAATAATAACAGGCGGAAATGGAGATTACTTTCTTTTGCATGCGTCAACACCGAAACCCACGATGCATAAGTGGCGGTTTGATTTGTAGTTTTGTTTGAAGTTGAAGGACAAATGGCCACTCCAGTAATGCTAGTTCAACTTTAATAAATGAAGCACTGTGTCGTTGCCTTGACTTGTGTACTACAAGTCTGTCTTTTATATGCATCCTCCCTGCTTTATTCTCTCCACAGTATACGCTCACAGGCTGAAGTCAGAGTTGAATGATCACTGTGCAGAATATAGTTGGCACATTAAGAACACAAGTTCACTGTGGGATACATGATTTAGTCTAGAGAGGACTCACACAAAGGGGGAGTGTGTTGCGTAAGAGTTGGAACTGATAGGAAACGAGGAAGTAACAAAACACCTAATTAATCAGTCTGATTTCTTTATGAACACAATGCAACTGTCTTTGTTGAGTTTTGAGCTCAGAGTTTTTATAATTATGTCTCCACCACAAACAAAAATGTACCAGTGTGCGTTCAACCTTCTCTTTCCTTGTGAAAGATTACACCAGTGAGTTCTGAATATATTAATGATGTAATACGCTCTAAAAAGGCCTCAGTCATTGTGCCATCTGGCTTCAGTATCTTAAAGTTAAATGTGTCAACATGTCAACAATGCTGTTTATGTTAAGCAGGTATCGTGTTTACCATGTTCATTTATGCTAACATCTAACATTTGCTATAAAGCACTCAACACAAAGTATAACTGATGCTGGTGGCAATGTCGTTATATTTATTTATTTTATTGCACAATGTTGATCCAATGATGAGGCTTAATAAAACATAAAAGTGGCACCAGAGTTATTACAATTCATCTTGAGGGGAACATGCATGTGTGAACAACATTTGTAATCTTTCCAAAACTTGTTGAAAAACATCCACAAATGTCATCCTCATGGTGGCGCTAGAGGAGAATAACAGTATTACCACTGTAATTAGAGTACATTATTTGGGAACCCTGAATGTCTACAAAATCTGATGGGAATTTGTCAAAATTAACAGAAAATCTGTACAGAAAATTCTATCCACTGAAAATGAATGTAAAGTTATAATTTAATATTTTAATATAACAACTGCTTTAATAAGGTCATTGTATTTTCTACATCACCAGACTAAAATAATCATCTTTTAATGTCTAAAAAAATGGAGGACTTGTATTTAAATGCTATACTAAATTAAAATTAAAGTACTTTTAGAAAGAATCTGTATACTTTAGTACTATGAACCTGTATACTTTAGTTCTATGAACCTGTATACTTTAGTACTATGAACCTGTACCAGTACTACGTACAGCTCTTGAACAACCTGGCTTCCCTCGAGATTCACGCGTCCCCCCTTGATCCTGGACTACAGAGACCCACTGAAACACAGCAACCGACACACACTGACAATGTGGGAGGAGCTTCAGTCCATGATCTGCAGAAACATAAACAGCAGATTAGAAACGCTCTGTGTTCTGGTTGCAAAGGACCAGTGGTGAGCGGGCTCACCAGGGCCACCTTGCTGGACTGATCGCGGGTTCGAATCCGCAGCTTGTTGACGTTCGTCTCGGCGACGTCGACTCTCTCCTCGGCGTCGTCCAGCTCGTGTTGGACTTTCCTGAAACGCACCGTGCTGAAGCTCACCTGCTCCTCCTGGTGGACGCAAAGAAGAACATCGGCCAAGAGTCAACTTTAGAACTATGCTTCTCTCCACATGTCCAATTCTCTCTCTCTTTTAGCTCTGTTTTTGGTCTCCACCACCTCATGATCCTCTGTGTTCACCAGCTAGAAACTGAACATGTAGAGAACAGAGAACCTGAACAGGTAGAGAACAGAGAACCTGAACATGTAGGTATTGTGATTGTATATAATATTAAAACGTTTAACTCTCATGGGACTCACAGCGTTCTCCGCTTGTCTCTTGTAGCTCTTGACTTTGGACTGCAGCTTCTCGATGAGCTCTTGCATCCTCAGCAGAGTCTTCCTGTCCTCCTCCGACTGCCAGGACACAAAGAGAACCCATGACATGGAGACATGGAGCCCTGGAGACATGGATCCATAGACCCATGGAGCCATGTACCCATGGAGACATGGACCCATAAACCCATGGAGATATAGACCCATGTACCCATGCACCCATGGAGAAATTGACCCATGGAATTATGTACCCGTAGATACATGGACCCATGGACCCATGCAGACATGGACCCATGGAGCCATAGACCTATGGAGCCATAGACCCATGGAGACATGGACCCATGGAGCCATAGACCCATGGAGCCATAGACCCATGCAGACATGGACCCATGGAGACATGAACCCATGCACCCATGCACCCATGGAGCCATAGACCCATGGAGCCATTGACCCATAGACTCATGGAGACATTGACCCATGGAGCCATAGACCCATGGATACATAGACCCATGGACACATAGACCCATGGAGCCATTGACCCAGCAGCAGTCCGTTTGGAGCCAGCAGCAGACCTGGTCCACCAGATCCTTCACTCTCTTCTCGTAGTGACGGACTCCTTTCTGAGACTCGTTGCTCCTCTTCTGCTCCATCAGCAGCTCCGTCTGCAGCTCCCTCACCTGAACACAGCAGGGGGTCAATACGAGTCAATATACTGATTACAGTGTGAGGAAAGAAATCTTAAATCAAGAAATCAATCTTTCTTTATTATTCTTTTTCTTGAGCAGCAACACTAGAAGTTGTAAACTCTTTACAACTTTATAATCATCTCATCAATGATCTCAGATTATCATTGATTCACCTTCATCACTCCATCTCTCCGTTGCTCTATCTGTATCGTAACTCTGTATCTTTGTAACTCTGTCTCTCTGTCTCAGCCCTGCCTGAGACTCACGTGATGTCAGAGAGGAGACATCTGGATTAAAGCCTCTCACTCACTCTGGTCTCCATCTTGTGAAGCTGCTTCTTTCCTCCCTTCAGCGCCGTCTGCTCCGTCTCCTCCAGTTTCCCCTGCAGCTCTGTGGGAGGAGCAACCAGAGAGTTAAGGTGGACCCGAGTTGACCGGCGCCACAGAGTCTGCGTTGCGTACCTTTCACCGTGGACACCATGCTCTTTTTCATCCTCTCCATCATGCAGCCGCTGTCCTGCTCCTTTTTCAGCTCCTCCGCCATCAGAGCCGCCTGGTTGAAGCACATGTTTCACAAGGAATCACAAATGGGAAGGGAGCACCACAGAGACGGTTCAAACCCGCCCCCAAAAGACTATTAAGTCAGGGTTTGAAGGTCAGGACTTACATCAGTGATGGCCTTCTTGGCTTTCTCCTCAGCACTGCGACTCTCCTCCATGAAGTCATCCGCCTCCCCCGTCAGATGAAACACGTCGGCTTCCAGCTTCTTCTTCTGGCTCACCAGATCGAAGTTCTGAAACACAACCAGGACATCCGGCGGGTCATCAACAGTCCGTCTGTCCACAACATTTGCTAAGTTATTGATTGGTTTATGTGTGTGTGTGTGTGCGCGCACCTGTGTGGCGAGCAGGTTCAGTCTCTCCCTGACCTCCACCAGCTCGTGTTCGGCCATCTTGCGCCCGCGGTCCGTTTGTTCCAGAATCCCACGCAGCTCGTCCTCCTCAGTGGACATCAGTGAGCAGCGCCGGTTCAGCAAGACGAGCTGCTCTTTGAGCTGATTGGCCAGCTGGACTTTGCCCTCCAGGCCCACCTGTTGCTCTTTAACCTGTGAGAGGACCGAGCACAGCGAGACCTGTTCAGACATTCTGCCACATCTTATTCGAGGAGCAACTCTTCCTCGAGCAGAGACCAGTCCCCCGTGGACAGACCATGGATTCTGATGAGATGAGGCTACCTGTGTCTGGAGGTGTCTGATGGCCCTCTGGCTCTCGGCTGCCTGTCTGTTGGCGTGTCCCAGCTGAACCTCCATCTCGTTCAGGTCGGACTCCATCTTCTTCTTCCGGTGCACCGCCTCATTGCGACCACGAACCTCCGCCTCCAAACTGGCCTGCGTAGTCTCCAGGGAGTGCTGATGGTCTCGCCTGGTGGACAGCACTGCTATCACTTCTCAGATGCATGCTCTGTGCACAATTCTTCTCGAGGTCTACTGCATACTTTACATGGTTTTAAATGTTCAAAGTTCTAAGTCCAACCGTACTGGCTCCTCGTTGACTATTTCCAATATATCTGGTACCTGAGGTTGTCGATCTCCTCATCTTTCTCTGCAATCTTGCGCTCGATCTCGGTCCTTATCTGCTGCAGCTCCATCTGGAATCTCAAAGTCTTACTCTCCTCGTGCTCCAGAGTTCCCTGGTGGGTACACAGTTGTTTGGTCAACAGGTGAGTTGGTGGACAGTTGGCGGGTGTCTATAGCCGGTGAGTTAGTTACCTCTGCTTCCTCCAGAGTTGCTTTGATATCACTCTTCTCCACATCCAGGATCTTCCTCATCCTCTCCAGCTCATAGATGGTCTTTCCTCCCTGACTGATCTGATCCGTGAGGTCCAGTATCTCCTCTGGAGTCAAACACAGTCGCTCCATCAATCACAATATGAATCACACAGCACTCACCATGTTATCAGTATTCACACGAGAAAGGTAGAAGGACCCAGTCCTGTGACAATTCAGCTCCAATCAGAGGTTAGCGTAATGCATTCGAACCTCTGACGAAATCTGTGTATGTAAGGGCCGACCTTCTGGTTCTTGAGCAGAGTTCTTCTCCTCTCCAGCTGTGTTGTCACGTTACTCCCTGAATCACAGCGAGCGCTTGTACTGTGCTTGTGATCAGAGAACAAATATACCAGAACGAGAGAAGTCGTTGGCGGAATTATTCCCGAGGCTCCACCAGGTGTCCAATATAGTACACTCCTTCTGAATAACCGTTTTCTCAAGAAGGACTTCTTTAAGGTTACCTGTGCCATTGAGGGTCCCAATAGGAACCTTTTCCATCCAAAAGAAGAAAGATTGTGATATTGAACCATGATCGTTCTGGGTTGCGCTGCATCTCATCAAGTTCTAGATAAAACTCTTGGAATATACCCTTTTTCTTAAAAATACCCAATGAGTGGGTTCTTGTTAGCACCATTAGAAAGTTAAAAGGTTCTGCATAGAACTTCAAAAGAGGAACAATACAAGGGTTCTCTGTGAAACCCCTCATTGGGGTCTCTGGATAGACCACATGGTTCTACGTAAAACCTTCAACATGGGGGTTATAGGTAGAACCCAGGTGGAACCTTTAAAAGATGAACGTTAGTCGGCCACAGTTGGCTCCCACACTGATGTAACCTTCCCTCCCTTAGCAGAGATCGCTGGACCTACTGGTTGCTACTGTAGGAATAACCACGCTAGCCCTCATTCATCAGGTTATCTTCCACACTCTTACGGCAGCCGCAGAAGACAGACGATGGGGGAAAAGGTACCTTGCAGGTTTTTATTTTCCCGCTTCACCGTCTCCAGTTGGTCCAGAGCTTCTTCATAGCAGTTCTTCAGTTTGAAGAGCTCGGTGCTCAGACTGCGCGACTCCCTTTGCGACGCCTCCAGGTCCGTCTGACTCTCCTCAAACTTCAGCTTCCAATCGCTCAGCAACTGAATACAAATCAAATTTTAAAAATCGAATCAACACGCTCTACGTGACGTGGTTGTTGAGCGAGCGGAGAGTCGAGGCTGGCGTGGCCGACCTTGTCGAAGCTGCGTTGCCTCTTCTCCAGAACCAGAGCGGCGCCGTTGGCTCGCTGCAGTTCCACCAGCAGCTCTTCGATCTCCGTCTGCAGACTCAGTTTGGTTTTCTCCAGCGAGGAGCATTTGGCCTGAGACGACTCCGCCGCTTCCTCCACCGCCTGCAGTTTGACCACCAACTTGATCCTAGAACGAACGGAGAGGTCAAGTGCACTCTTGTTTATTTGACAAAGAAAAAGCTGCAGTCCCTTTTCAATCTCTTCTCTCACGCCCTCCTCTCTGGGCTCGTCTCAAGCTGAATGCTCTTTAGAGACGTGAGACTCTCTCGGATCTAACGTCTAGAGATCCAGAAGCTGTCTGCAGGTGTGTGGGTGAGCCGGTGTGCATACATACGGGTTCATCGGCGTGTCCTTACTTGGCGTCCTCCAGCTCCTCGATCCTCAGCACGGCGTCCGTCTCGTACCTGGATCTCCACTGGAACACCTGGCCGTTGGCCTTGGAGAGCTCCCTCTGCAGCTGGGCTTTGGCCTCCTGCTCCTCCTCCAGCTGCTCCCGGAGCAGACTGCTGTCGTGGTGGGATGCCTGCAGCGCGTGAGCCAGCGCCACACGAGCCTGAAGCCCACAAGAGAAGGTTGGCTTTAGGGCGACAGCGAGGACGGCATGACGGGTCAGAGGTGTGAAGGGTCAGCGTTACTTTGCTCTCCTCCTCCAGCTGCCTCTTCACGTCTTCAGAGGTCTGGCAAATGCCGGCTTTGGAACGCTGGAGCTGGCCAATCGTAGCGTCACGCTCCTCCAGGCGGCGGCTGTACTCGGCTGCAAGAACGGCCCGGAGGAGGAGTTTAAAGTGGGTTAGTCCCGCCCCCTTCATTGGACTCATGCACTGTGAAGGAAATGCGAAACGCAAGAGATCACCTGTATCTTGATAAGAGACCATGTGCATGTGTGTGTGTGTTGTACCAGTTTCTGTGAGCGCTCGGGCTTTCTGAGCAGAAGCGTCGGTCAGCTGTCTCTGCAGCTCCTCCGCTCGGCTCCTGCTTTCATTCAGCTGATCCTCATACACCCTGAACATCTTCTCCACCGCTCCCTACACACACAGACAGACACACATATAGACACACAAATACACAGACACACACGTACGCACCCACCCACAAATACACACACACAACCACACACACACACACACACACTGCATTTTACTACTTTTTAGGATCACTTAAATAAGGGCTGCTGCAGTGTTTGTACAAGGAAGTTGATTTATACTTCTATACAACCAGAGGAGCCGCCCCCTGGTGGTCAGGAGAGAGAACGCAGAAGGAGTTTCCTCCCTGAAGGTGGACTCACTTTGCTCCTGCTCAGCTGCTCCACGTTAGCAGCCAGGTCGTCGGCCTCCAGCCTGAACTCCACCTTCTCCTTCTCCAGCTTCTGTTTGGCTCTCTGCAGAGCGTCGATCTGTTCGCTGAGCTCCGTCACCATGTCCGAGTGCTTCTTCCTCAGCGCGGCTGCCGTCGCCTCGTGGTGAAGCCCCGCCTCCTCCAGCTCCCGCCGCATCTTCAGGAAGTCTGCCTCCCTCTTCCTGCGTGACGTTTGAAGTTCGTCACAATGTGAACGAGGCCTCAGGTCCACCGAGTGAAGGACGTGTCTGCCGCCGTGAGGCTGACCTGTTGAGAGCGATCTGAGCGGCCGAGGCTCCTCCGGCCTCCTCCAGCTTCTCCCCCAGGTCCTCCAGCTCCCTGGTGATGTCGTTCCTCTGACGTTCGGCTTTGGAGCGCCACGCTCGCTCCGCCTCCAGCAGCTCCTGCAGCTCCTCCATGCGGATCTGAGGGCGCGACACAGGGAGATGAAGGCCGAGATCAGGAGGCCGGAATTCTCTTTGGATCGCTGGACCGACCTGAAGCTCTTTGATCTTCCTCTGGAGAGCGGTGACCACGCTCTGCTCGTCCTCCACCTGAGACTGGAGCTGAGCCCACTCGGCGTCTCTCCTGTGGAGCCACGGGGGGAGGAGAACGTTCTGCAGTCAATCATCTTGACGATACGAAACATTCATTCAGTTTCACACGTTTCTCCGTTTCTTTGTCTCTTCTTACTTCTTCAGCTTCTCCTCCAGCTCGTCCTTCTGGTTCTCCAGGTCCTTCACGGAGTCCGTGGACAGCTTCAGATCCCCCTCCAGCTTCCGTTTGACCCGGTCCAGATCCAAACGCATCTTCTTCTCCAGCTCCAAGGAGCTTTCTACCTGCAGAGAAGAGAGAGGGCTTGTTGAGTGTGGTAAGTACATCATATGTGTGTGTGGGGGCGGCTGTGCTATGACTTTGGGGTTTATGGGGTTTTCAGATGAATAAATCAAAGTCTCGCTCCCTTACATCGTCCACTCGCTGCTCCAGCCGCACTTTCTCCTTGACCAGCATGTTGACCTTGTCCTCCTGCGCCTGAAGGTCGGCCAGAGCCTGCTGGTGGGCGTCCTGCAGGGCGGCCTTCTCTCTGCTCAGAGACGCCATGGACTCGTCCAGGGCGCTCATCTCCCGGGTCAAGTTCTTCACCTGGACGCAAGGGAACAGGAAGCTGGACTAACGGTTCCCCAACAGAGAGAACCCGGCGCCGACGCTCACCACACCTTGTTCTCCACGCCGTGTCTCTCCTTCTCCACTTTGGCCAGAGTCGTCTCCAGGTCGTCCACGTCTCTCTTCAGGGAGAGCACCTCCTCCTCCAGCTGACGACTCCTGGAGGTCAGCGCGGCCGTCACCTCCTCCTCGTCCTCCAGACGCTCCTGCATCTCCATCAGCCGGGCCTCCATGGAGACCTTGGCGTGGAGCAGCTGGCTGCAGCGCTCCTCTGCGTCCAGCAGGGTGTCCTGCTCCTGGTGGGGAGTGTTCACGAGGGCTCGTTAGAGGTGCATGCGGTTCCCAATACTTTAGAAATGTTCCTCAGATCAGAACCTGTATTCTAGAGATGGTGTACATCGTGATCTTTAAACTCGTTCTCAGCTGTTTGTGACGAGCCAAACACGGAGCTTCCACTTTACTGTTGGCATGATATTAATACTCAAATAATAATAAATAAATAAATGCACTTTTCTTTCTCACTGATGAGTTTCCTCCTGGGTGATTCAGTCCGAGAGGCCCCGGTGCTTAGACTCTTCTAGAGAAGCTCCAGGTCTTGAACATCCCATAATTCACCCACTATGTGTAACGTGTTCTGCGTCAACACAAGTTCATCCAGATTGAGACGTGAGATGCTTCCGGAGCTTCACAGTGACTCACCGTCTGGAGCTGCAGGGCCAAGTCGCTTTTCTCCTGAACCAAAAGCACCTGCCGCTCCTCAGCCTCACACCTCTTGACCTCCGACCTGACGGAGGAATCCAGAGCAACCAACGGATGTGAAGCGTTCAGATTCACTTTCTAAACATGTCGATGGTACAGTCGGGAGCAGACCTGTCGAAGGCCTCTTTTAACGTGTTGAACTCTTCTTTGAGAGTGGCCAGTTCTTTCTCCACCTGGGCGCTGCGGAGCAGGGGGCGGAGCTTATAGAACAGCATCATCCAGGGCCAAGTCCTCACAGAGAAGAAGGCGGTGATGTTGAACTGGACCACCATTGCAGCGTCCCTGAGAGGAGGAGTCACAGCCCAAGCTCTGGCCTTTACCCATAACACAGATATCATGTTGAGACATTCCTACGCGGCTTCATTCCCGTGGCGGTCGGCACGCTGACCTTTCCAGCACCATCTTTTCCCGTTGCATCCTCATCAGCTTCCCTCGGGCCATGGCCTGGACGACGGTGAGGATCTCAGACAGACGGACGTCCCTCATGTCCTCCAACAGACCCAACAGCCCCGCCTTGAAGAACACCTGAGAGGGGAGGAGCCGAGAGAGCCGAGCATCAACCTGCCGGTCTGTACAGCTCGTGACACCCGGCTCGTGACACCAGACTCGTGACACCCGGCTTGTGACACCCGGCTCATGACACCCTGGGCGTGGTGGTCAGCGACTCTGTGCGCTACCTTATTGTGGCCAAACTTGTACTGGCTGTGGTCGATGTCCAGAGAGCAGAGCAGCTTCTCCACGGCCTTCCTGCTGTCCACGTACGAGTCCTCTGGGATGGCAGCAGGACTCAAGATGCGATAACTGGGAAAGAAAAGAGCTCAAGGAGGGATGAAACGCACAGGGGAAATCTTATCACATTATATTGTGGCGTTGCAGACCGACCGTTGTTTGAACTCTGCGTACAGGATGCGATTCGGAAAGCCCTTCCTGCAGATCCTGATCCCCTCGAGGACTCCGTTACACCTCAACTGGTGCAGGACCAGGAAGGCATCCATCAGACCTGCAGGACGGATACAGTAAGGACACCAAATGACATGAGATGTAAAGGAAAGGACACCAAATGACATGAGATGTAAAGTAAAGGACACCAAATGACATGTGATGTAAAGTAGCTGGCTTGTGATGCTAGCGCGGCTAGCTGCTGCTGCACCTGGACTCTTGGTGTGGTTGGGGATGATGCAGCGGACAAAGTGAGGCTGCGTGCTGCGCAGCTTAGCCATCAGCTTCTTCAGATTCTCCTGGGTTCAAACAGACAGTCAGGGAGAGTCGTCAGCAGCCTGCCGGGGTCAAAGGGGTCAAAGGGGAATAACTGCCTACTCACTTTGTGTAACTGTGAAACGGTCTGGAAGGAAGCTGCTTTCCTCTTTCTGTGCTTCCCTTCAGCCTTCGGATCCATGGCTGAAACATCACACAAACATCCTTGTTTACCACACACCGTTCTACCCTTTGCCGCGTGGCTGTGCCGCTGTGTGGAGTCTAAAGAGTCTCGAGACCTATGTCTGAGCTGATGTAGTCCTCAAACAGGCCAGCCATGAGCTTGTGGGAGGACTTCTGGAACAGAGCCACCACCGTCTCATTCAGAGGATCTCTGTTCTTGTCCAGCCATCCCGTGATATTGTACGGCACCTACAAATCAATATAGACAGGACAGCGGTGAATATGAAATGATTTCAATAACTCAACAAGGAGTCCTTTGAGTCGACACAAAGGACGTGGAGTTCCCCAAGGCTCCTTCCTCGGGCCTCTTCTTGTCAGGGTCGGCGTCACTGCTCTCGATGTTTCCTTCCTGAGGTTTAGATGACAGCTGACTGTCCATATCATCAATAATTGGAACATTTCTACTGGTTAAAAAAGATCAATCAGAAATGTTTTTATTTGTTGCCAAAGAAACACTTTTTAAATGCAGTGTTCAATTCGAATGCTTAAGTGAGACTTTCATGTTGCCGCTCAGTGTCTCAGAAAGACAAAGACAATCGTGTCCGCAGTGTCTTCACTAGCCTCAAAAAGCCTTTTCTCAGGCCTCATAAACAGAAAAATTCGTGGCATCACTACTCTGGATTCTGTTTTTTTACAACACAACAAAGATCAGTCAGACTCGGTCTGCTTGCTTTGTCCTTCGAATACTGCAGAAAAAGGTGCAATGTCCTCCATTGTTGTTGTTGTTGTTTCACTATTTACATTTTAAACTCCAACAGTGTGTTTTGAATTTTGCTATAACGGCCTCCAATTTCAGAAACTGGGCAAACAGATTAACAGCAGCAGGAAGTGGGCACTCACCACTCCGGCGTAGTGAACCAACTCAAAGTGCGTCTCGTGTTGCCGCTTTTTGTCCGGACGCGCCCGCAGGAAGTGGGCCGACTTTCCAAAGTGGTTGTCGTAGAGTTTGGTTTTAAAGCTGTTGTCGGTGGCCTTGGGGAACATGCACTCCTCTTCCATGATGGACAGAATACCCATGGGCTGCAGAAGACACACATTAACCTTTGGTTACATCATCCGATCTCAACTCCAAACGTTTACCTCCAACCCACCACGGGTTGAACTCGAGCGCTTTAATAATAAGAGCATCAGGCTTCACAAAGGCCAAACACACACCCTCTCGATGAGGTCTATGCAGGCCTGGAGGTCCAGACCGAAGTCTATCAAGGTCCACTCGATCCCCTCGGTCATGTACTCCTCCTGCTCCAGGACGAACATGTGGTGGTTGAAGAACTGCTGCAGCTTCTCGTTTGTGAAGTTGATGCACAGCTGCTCAAAGTTGTTGAACTGCAGGAAGATAAAGACAACAGAAGTGTAGGTGTGCATCACAGGCAGGAAGTGGTGTAACACCCCCCCCCCCCCCCCCCCATCATGTTCTCCTCTTTTACCTCAAAGACCTCAAAGCCGGCGATGTCGAGCACTCCGATGAAGTACTGGCGAGGCAGAGCGGTGTACAAGGACGAGTTGATGCGACTCACCAACCACTTGAACATGCGGTCGTACGTGGCTTTGGCCAGAGCGGCCGCCGCGAAGATGACCTACAAACACAATAGACGGTCAGGGTGGACAGCAGATGCTTTTTATTGGATTGATTGGTTGATTGTTCGATTGAAAGGTTACTTGTTCGACTGTCTGTCCTTTGATTATCAACTCGTTTCCCACTTTGACGCGGGGGTTCAGGAGGCCCTTCAGGAGGTCGGCAGAGTTGAGGCCCATCAGATAGGCGGCTTTATCCAGACCTCAACACACACAGCACAGACATCTCATCTCATCAGCCATTGGTACCACGAATACCCATCAATACCCATTAATGCCCCTCAATACCCATCAATACCCATTATTGCCCCTCAATACCAATCAATACCCATCAATACCCATTATTGCCCTCAATACCCATCAATACCCATCAATACCAATCAATACCCGTCAATACCCATCAATACCCATTATTGCCCATCAATACCCATCAATACCCATTATTGCCCTCAATACCCATCAATACCAATCAATACCCGTCAATACCCATCAATACCCATTATTGCCCATCAATACCAATCAATACCCGTCAATACCCATCAATACCCATTATTGCCCTCAATACCCATCAATACCCATCAATACCAATCAATACCCGTCAATACCCATCAATACCCATTATTGCCCCTCAATACCCATCAATACCAATCAATACCCGTCAATACCCATCAATACCCATTATTGCCCCTCAATACCCATCAATACCATTCAATACCCATCAATACCCAGGTTGTGTGGTTGTGTGGTTGTTTGTTTGTGCAGTTGTGTGGTTGTTTGTGTGGTTGCGTGGTTGTTTGTTTGTGTGGTTGTTTGTTTGTGTGGTTGTGTGGTTGTTTGTGCGGTTGTGCATCTCACTCTCGGTGCCGTTGGCCTCCGCCTGCTCCTCCCTCGGCCTCTTCTTGAAGCGCATGTTTCCAAAGTGCATGATGGCTCCAACGATCTTATAGCAGCCGTACTTCTCCTCGGGGGTGAAGCCCAGCGTGTCCATGGCGTGCTGCACACACACACACACACACACACACACACACACACACACACACTCTAACACGTGAACTACAGTCTATGTGTGTGTGTCTGCGTGTGTGTGTGTGTGTGTGTGTTTATACATCCGTGAGCTTTAGCTCCTCTCCGTCGTCCATGCCCTCCACGGTGGTCACGCCCTGGGAGCAGAAGTGGTAGTCCAGGGGGTTGCTGGTCACCAACAGCAGGTCTGCACCCAGGAGACCAGTTCACATGTACACACATGCACACACATGTACACACTGTAACACACTACGTTGTTCTATTACACAACTTCTGAAATGTTCCGTTTCTCATTTAGTATCAAGAATCGATATCTGTTATTTTGTTGATATTTTAGAGGAAGGGAAAATAAACACCGCCAGCAGAGATACACATCTGTGGTCTGTTTTTATTTACACACTTGTGTTTAAACGAGGCTCTGAAATTTGTGTTAACTAACCCTCTGCATCAAGATTCATCAGATATGTATGAATGAACCTGGGAAGTTTGGTAATATAAGAGCTGCTGAAACTTCACCACTTCACCACTAGGGGAGCTATTGTGTTATAGGATCACAACATGACCTGATAGACATGACAATTCACCACTTCACCACTAGAGGAGCTATTGTGTTATAGAGTCACAACATGACCTCATAGACATGAAACTTCACCACTTCACTTCTTGTAAAGTCGGATTATTTGCTCTAATAAATAATTAGAATACAGTAGGCAAAGACTTTAGGTATGAATCCGTAATCATGTATTTATTAGTAATACTGCTGTGTATCAGATTATAAACTTTACTATTGTGTTTATTTTATTTTGTTGCTTCTATAGTAGTGGGTGTGGTTACCTTGTAGCTCTGGCTTGTAATTGGACAGGATCTGGTAAAAGATGTGGTAGCTTCTCTCTTCTGGCTGCTGGAAAACGACTCTGGACTTTTCTAGAAGATCTGATGAAATCCACACATGAATACTTATTCCGGTGTTCTGTAGTAGTGTGATGTATACATTTAAAAGATTGTAATAGTGTACAACATTATTGCGAATTGTAATTTCTGTAAATACAAAGAGCACAATGTTGAATGTGTCTCTTGATTTCATTATGCAAAGAAAAGCTCACAGATGTTGATGTCAGCTGACGCCAGCCTTCCTGTCGGCCCGAAATGAATCCTGATGAACTTCCCCTGAGCAACACAAAACACACACTCTTTGTAACACAACACGTCCTCCTGCGCTCACCGTGGCCATCGTGATCAATATGTTGAACTCACGAAGCGGGAGGAGTTATCGTTGCGTATAGTTTTGGCGTTGCCGAACGCCTCCATGGCCGGATTAGCTTCAAGGATCTGGTCCTCTAAAGATCCCTGAACACACAGAAAGAGACACAGGTTAGTTTGCTGGTGTTGACCTGTCAATAACCTGGTAGCCCCGCCCCTAAAGCATCCCCTGCTTTGTGGTCTGAGCCTAAATGACCATAAAGTACGAAATGATGACATCATGCTGTATAGAAGACTTGAAACTAGAGATTGAGACATAAACTCATGTTTACAATGTTTACTGAGGGAATACATCAAGAGAGGAGTAGAGTCATTATATAGACTTCTATACAACCAGAGGAGTCGCCCCCTGGTGGTTAGGAGAGAGAATGCAGCTTTAACACATGAAGCATAGACTTCTATACAACCAGAGGAGTCGCTCCCTGGTGGTCAGGAGAGAGAATGGAGCGTTAACACATGGAGCATAGACTTCTATACAACCAGAGGAGTCGCCCCCTGGTGGTCATGAGAGAGAATGCACATATGACGTTGAGAAGACTTACTCCTTTTTTCAATTTCTCCCTCAGAGCCGCGATGATGGCAAAGTACTGAATCACCCTCTTGGTGTTGACAGTTTTCCCGGCCCCCGACTCCCCGCTGACCGGACGACACAAGTTCCAATAAGTTTATGCAAACATCACACATCTTTCACAAGTAAGAATGATATGTTATTTATCGTGTAATTTTAATATTTCTACGTAACATTATTTGTCAGAAATGCAGAATGTAAAGCGTGTAATGTTAAAGCTGGCACGGTTCTGACTTACGTGATCAAAATTGATTGGTTCTCCTGATCTGTGGAGGAAATGAAGTCATGTGATCACATTTCAATGACCAATGCAACATGTTGGGAGTTACATCCGTTTTTAGTGACATACTTAAACTTATCACGATCATGTCTTGGATTACAGTCTGCAGAAATACAGTGCAGCATTTTTATACATCGGATGTGATCGCATCAAATATTATAAAGGATTTAAAACAAAATATAAGTCTTTCCAATTTCAACAGAAATGTATTTCATCTATTCTTATGCCTCGTAAAGTAATTCTGCCCTCAAATATTGTACTTGAACATGCAAGTCAACCAGTGAACTGAGGAGAGCAGTGTTTCTTGAGTTTCTTTCCGGTCACTCACTCTGCAGCATGTCCACGTAGGCGTGGTCGGCGATGGCGTAGATGTGAGGCGGCGTTTCCAGACGACGACGCCCTTTATACGTGGCGACCACCTGGGCGGAGTAGACCGGCAGCCACTTGTACGGGTTGACCGCCACGCAGAAGAGGCCGGAGTAGGTCTGCAAGCAGCAGGTCAACACATCACTTACACTGCGGGGAGAGACCACCAGCCCACGGTGCCCGAGGCGCTCACATAGACCATCCACATGGCGTATCTCCGGCGCAGGTTGAAGAGCACCGAGGCCTCGTTCAGGTGCGTCAGCATGGCCACGTCCTCCATCATGTCGAACCGGGGCGGGTTCATCGGCAGCAGCTGGCTTTCCTTCACCAGCAGCAACTGAAGGACATGAACGTGAGGAAGAGTTTACCTTCAAGAGGCACACAGGGACCTGGAGGAAGGTCCAGGGAACCATGTCGCCATAGAGACAGCTTCTTCAGTCAGGCCATCAGGCTGCTGAACAAGGACTGAGACCCTCATTAACACTACACACCAGAACATATTCTGTGAATATCTATGGCCATGGTGTATATTTTATTACATTGTTTATATATATATATTGTATATATATATTGTATGTATATACATATATATATATATATAGTCTCAAAAAAGTGTATATTTTATTACATTGTTTTATATATATATATTGTCATGATGTATATTCTATTACACTGTTTTATATATATATTGTTAATACTTTCTTCTTTTTTGTGTGTGGATATTGTATAGTTTATTCTCATTCTTATTCTTTTTTAGTCTGCTACTGCTGTCGGGTGTTTTGCACATAAGAATTTCACGAACCGATTATACTTGTATAAAAGGGGATGTGACAATAAAAACTTGAAACTTGAAACTTGAAACTTGAAGGTCATCTGTGCTTCTTAAATGTTGTTTTGATCACAGCCTGAAACATTAATCCATTGTTTAACCAACCTGAGGGACTTTTTGAATGTAAAATATAAAGACAAATATATTATACATTTATATATAAATATATATAGTTTAATTTTTATTGTTTTCAATACATATATATATATAAATTACAACAAATATATATATATACAACAAATATATATGATTTTAAATTAAATATATACCCCCCAAAAAATATATGTATGTTTTTTTAATATATATATATATATACATATTTAAAAAATGTATATATATATTTTAAATAAATATATTTACAAATATATATATATACAGTCTATATATAGTTATATATATATATATATTTTAAATAAATAAATATATAATTAAAAATGAATATATAGATATATGTATACATTTATCAAATTTATTAAATAATATATTATAATATATATATATATATAAAATAAATATATTTTATAGATATTAAATAAATATATCAATTATGTATGTATATATACATATTTATGTTAAATAAAAATATATATTTAAAACAACTACTTATATTTATATATATATAAAATAAATATATATATTAATATAAATGTATGAATATATATATTTGTTATATTTATATATATGATATATATGTAATGTTTATATATATATATATATACATTTCATTACATGTCATTTATCAGACGCTTTTATCCAAAGTGAATTCAACATGAGAACAAAGTAACGTTTCTTCAAGAAAACCAAACCATGAAACGACAACGAGCCATTCCAGCTTCCCTGAAGTGAACGGTATATTTATGAATATGAAACGCACCTGCCCGTCCCGGGTCTCCACGGTGGTCTGGTCTCCATTCAGCTCTTTGACCTCTACCTCCACGTACGCTTCCACGGGATCGGGCATCCAGCTGCGCTTCGTTCCTATGAGAAGACGCCGTCTTTACCAAAGTATAAAGATGTAGAAAACACACATATATATACACACATATATATACACATATATATATATACATACACATACATATATATACACATATATACATATATACCTACATACACATAAATATACACACAAATACAGCCATATGAGTACCATCGAAGGCCGGGGCACTCGCAGCCAGCTGCTCCAGGTTGTTGAGACGTAGGAAGCGAGCAGCGTCTCCAAACTCCTCCAGGTCCAGGAACCGGGACATCTGGACAGGAGGGCAGGGTCAGGGCTCGCTTCACACAGAGGCCCCCAGAGGCCGATATGTGGCCCTCTCAGGAAAAAGTTTGGGGACCCCTGTTTTTGATTATCAATTAAAAATCCTCACTGATGAATTAGAGAATTTTTATAGTGAATTGTGGGTAAAATTGTTTAAAAAACTCAGCGTCAAGATAAATTTGTAATGTTTTTATTTGACATATTATAGGGGGATGAATCAACACGTGATCGGCTTATACGGATACTTGATGCTTTTGCTTCACTGCAGCGGCAACATGTTGCCGAAGACCCAAAACAAACTCTGATGTCACCACATTGGCATGGCAACCATTTGGCCTCCGGCTCGACGCATCCTCTGGATTCACCACCGAGCGGCCAGCTGGAGAGCTCACGAAGCTCAGGAGGCCAATCACCTTCCACGTGTGTGTGTGTGTGTGTGTGTGTGTGAGAGCGTGTCGGGTTTTAAATGGATTACAAAGGAAAGATCATCTTCATCATCATCATCATCATCCTCATCATCATCATGAACCGCCACAGTGAGCTGTGATTGGTCGTCCTTCGTTAGCCGTTTGTAGCTATTTGAACAAACGTCTTTTTCTTCACAAGTTTATTTGGACAGAAACTGAAAAAAGTTTTGCCTGAAGAAATTTTTTGGTCGATATCACACAAACATTATTTAAGAAAGCGTTCGTGTTGATGTTATCAAACATAAACAACATCACCTTTCCTGAACCTGGATATCAATATGAAGTTAAGTTAGATAGACAATCGGTTTCAACAGTTTATCCTTAAATCAGCCGCTGGTTTCATGACATCAGGGGGACGAGCCCTGCTGGATGGATCAGAACCAGCATCCTCTGTTTGCACTATTTTCTCTTGCTAATTGCATCCAGCCTCTCACCAACAACAGCCGAGGCTCATGGGAAGTGTAGTCTTCCGAGCCAGAATCAGTAAACGTAGCGTACTCACCGTGTGGGCCGCTCAGGTTCTGCTCTGAAGCTTTTCTTCAGCTCGATTCACTTCTGGTCTGACGGCGCGCCGGAGGAACAGAATGAGTCGGCCCACCGAGCGTCACATGACTTTATAACCTCCCCTCCGATTGGCTGGTCATGCCAGGCGGTCATAAAAGGCTAGCTGAGGTCAGCATGGAATACCGAAGTAAAGCCCACGGCGGCTCCCTCCTCATCCCCTCCGTCCGAGGCCATCTATGGACTGACCTTTCATAATCTCCATGCCCAATATGATTGTTACAGTGTGTTACATTTTGTTAGATAGTTCTAGTTTGTTACAAATTGTTACATTTTATTACATTTTGCTACATTTTATTACAGTTTCTTACATTTTGTTACAGTTTGTTACAGTTTCTTACAATTGTTAGAAATTGTTAAATTTGTTGCATTTTGTTAAATTTCGAGAAATGTTGTTACATTTTGTTAAATTGTGTGAAATGTTACAATTTGTTAGTTTGTTACATTTTGAAACAGTTTGTTACACTTTGTTAGAAATTGTTACAATTTGTTACATTTTGTTTATAGTTTGTAAAGTGTGTTACATTGTGTTACATTTTGACACATTGCGTTACAATGTGTTACAGTGTGTTGCAGTGTGTTACAGGTTGTTTACTTACATGGTGTTGGGGCTAGAACCTAAAGCTTCCTCACTGCTCTGCAGGTTATAGACTCAAGTTGTTGTGGGAATAAGGTTAATTAAAGGAATGTTCTGTGTGTGTTTGGTGGAAAGAATGGAGAAAGTAAAGGATATGAACAAGTGCTGTAAACATGAGCATAATAAGAATTAATGAAATATAGCCCTTTTGGTTTTCTGTGTCTTTTAGTTTTACACAACAAAAGGTTCATTGACACTAAAGCCCTAAGACCAGGTCCCACACGGCTTCATGACCGCTCAGACTTGTTTTCCTGGACGTCCCCCGTGTTCAGGTTTTAACCCAACGAGTGCCGTGTTATTTTAAATAAATGAGGCTTCAATGTAGCCCAAATAACCTGCTCTGTAATGGAGCAGAACCTAAACATAGTCTTCATCTTAATCTCCCATCATCCTTCTGTAAACCCTTCACAGTGAAATAGTTATAAATGAGGCAATTACCCCCCCCCCCCATACAAAGAAGTGCTGAATGATGAAACAGAGCTTCAGTGTGATCCTACTCGCTGGGTTCCATGTCGTCCTCAAACTAAAACAGAGTTTGGGGGTGAAAATGGAAACAGCAGCAGATATCTGATGTGTAATCCATCCTTCCACCCTCCATCCCTCCTCCCATCAATCCCTCCACCCATCCTCCCAATCCCTCTATCCATCCATAAATATATTCTACTGTAGACACTCTCTCCCCCCCCCCCCCCCACCCTTTCTCTCTCTCTTCGTCCAGTTGTCTATCGAGTTGGTTCTCTCTAATCCAGAGTTATTTTTCATGAAGCCTGCATACACACACACTACCAGTAAATTACACACACACACACACACACACACACACACACACACACACACACACACACACACACACACACACACACACACACACACACACACACACACACACACACACACACACACACACGGCAGTGCAGCAATTACAGGCAGAGTCAGGTTGGTAGAGTTTAAAAGTTATAATCAAATAAACAAAAAAATAACTGAAAGAGTAGCTCAGACTCGAGCTCTATCTATTCCTGACAGAATCTATCTCAGCCAGGCCGCTAGCCGATTTACCAGCTTAATCTTCTTCCAGCAGAGGAGAAGTCACAGAAGCAACAGCCAATCGTCTTGTGCCTCCTGCACCTCGAGCTAATCACTCGAAATCCAGACTGTTTGCTGTCCTGGCTCCTCAGTGGTGGAACGAGCTCCCCACTGACATCAGGACAGCAGAAAGTCTCTACATCTTCCGCCTGAGACTGAAAACACATCTTTTCCGACTATCTGGATTAAAACACAGATTTGCACTTCAGTGACACTGGGATGGCACTTATTGTGGTGCTTTTGTGGTTCGACTGAGTTATGGAAATGTTGCTTCCTGCGTTCTTGTTGTTCTTGGTTTATACTCTAGGTTGAAATAAGTGGTGTATAAAGTACCCAAAAGTCATACTTGAGTAAAAGTAAAGGTACTTGACTGGAAAATTACTCAAGTAAAAGTAAAAGTCACCTATGAGAATACTACTTGAGTAAAAGTATTAAAGTATCTGATTTTTTTTGTACTTAAGAATTGAAAGTAAAAGTAAATGCTGTTAATAAAAAAAACAAAGGTCAGAATTTAGAGAATTATGAAGTTTATTTGTTTGGGTGCTGTGGCCGCCATGAACAAGGAGTATGAGCTAGGATGAACTTAGCAATATATGAATACGATGAAATTACTAAAATATAAAAACACGATTAACACAGAAAAAAGTAGAACCAAAAGTAACAACCAGAATCATCACTTTAAAGTGAAAAATGTATTGTTCATCTTCAAAAGAAGTTGATTTTCAAAATGGCCAGATTTCAGTGTCTCTCTTCTGGGGCTGAAGACGAGTGCTGCGATGCTGAAGAGCCGTTCACATGGTGCAGGTAGAGTGTGTCTAGCTTCACAGGCCCTGATGGTGCAGGTAGAGTGTGTCTAGCTTCACAGGCCCTGATGATACAGGTAGAGTGTGTCTAGCTTCACAGGCCCTGATGATACAGGTAGAGTGTGTCTAGCTTCACAGGCCCTGGTGCAGGTAGAGTGTGTCTAGCTTCACAGGCCCTGGTGCAGGTAGAGTGTGTCTAGCTTCACAGACCCTGATGCAGGTAGAGTGTGTCTAGCTTCACAGACAGCAGCACACAGTTGGGAAGCATTTCAGCAAGTCAACGTGATCCACGTCTCCATCCAGCTGTTTGCTGCTGTCATGCGCTTGAGATGACGAAGAAGAAGTCCTCTTCATCAGATGAACTGGACCTGGTGGCATCACCTAGCTGCAGGGAGGGTTCTTCCATGTGCTGCTTGATTAGTCCATTCCTGAAATAAAGTGAGAGTATTACAGACATGATAGAATTAATAACACTTCATAACATGTCATGACCCCAACCTAAAGTTTTGTACAAAATAGTTTGTTTTAATTTGAAGTTTATACATTTAGTTTCATGCACTGTCCGTGCATCCAGAGTTGATTTGTGAATATGTACTTGTATCTCTGTAGTTAAACACAACAACAGTCCCAAATCAATATCGTCGCCATTACTGGACCGTCACTCTTATAATATTAATACAAATAATTATAATAATGCTGTAATGATTAGCATTATATTATAGCTAAGACAACTCAAATCAACAAATTCTCACAACTGTCAACACTTCTTCAGCTCATTAACTCGCTAGAGATCCGTCTACACCACTCACGCTAATTGTCTCATTTAATTGACGATAGCTAGCGAATGTTAGCCTAACATACAACATGTGTAGGACAATCAGACACCTGCCTTCCCCTCTCCTGCCAAAGATATAACTTACTCCAATCCTGAGGACAACACTGCTATATCTTAACAGGTTTATGATGACTAAACATTAACGTTGCGGGTCATGGGATTAATCTTCATTTACCTCAATGTGTTTCCTGAGGTTGGTGAGTTGTTGAAGGCCAGTATCTCCGTAGCTTTCGGTCGGCATAAGAGGCACTTCATCCGGTAGGAAGAAACTTTCACTCCGACAAAAGAAAAGAGTTCGCCCAAATATGGCCACGGACGTTGATCTTGGTCACCGTGGTTGTTCGAGTAGCTTCCACTGCTGCTCCACATGAAATGAGTCGTATCTGTAGCCGCTCGCTAACATCCTGGGCATCACTGGGAAGAGAAAACACACGGCAAGGACC
The DNA here is from genome assembly GCF_029220125.1 of Pseudoliparis swirei. NCBI lineage: Eukaryota > Metazoa > Chordata > Actinopteri > Perciformes > Liparidae > Pseudoliparis > Pseudoliparis swirei. Next base: position 22,780,484 of record NC_079396.1, on the reverse strand, counting down.
ACTGATCCCCAACCTGGTGTTCGTGCTGCGTTCAGGTGCGCTGCGGTGTGTTCCACCACAGTCCCCGATGTTTCTCATGATTATTTTTTTCCGTAGTAACGAGTAACGATACTGTTTCAGGGGAAATGTATCGGAGTAAAAGTACAAGTTTTCATTGCAAAATGTAGTGAAGTAAAAGTAAACAGAAATATAAGTAGTAAAATAAAGTACAGATACCCAAAAAAACTACTTAAGTAAAGTAACGAAGTACTTCTACTTCGTTACTATACACCACTGGTTGAAATGCACTTATTGGAAGTCGCTTTGGATAAAAGTGTCTGCTAAATGACATGACATGACATGTAATGTAATGTAAGTCACTCTTCTCCTCCTGTCCTGTTTCCCCTCTGCGCTGTTTACCTCTTTGCCTTTTTATTTCTCTCCCTAATGAGGAGATCACGATCAGGTGTGTCTCTTCCCACACCTGATGCCCATGCTCTCCTGAACGAGTGGGTGGAGCCTTCCGGAATGTAGACTCCAGCACAACATTTACCCTCAGGCCCTTACATATATGTAAGGGCCTGAGGGATATATATATATAAATATATATATATATATATATATATGTATATATAGATACACATATATATATATATTTATATATATAAACATATATATATATACATATACATATATGTATATGTATATATATATGAATGTATATATAGATACACATACAGTATATCTATATCTATATAGATATACATATATATTAGGGCTGTGAAACGATTAAAAATTTTAATCGGATTAATCACAGGTTTTTGTGGATTAATCATGATTAATCACATATTACCGATATTCTCGGTATATTTTGTGAGAACATAGAGATTTATGACAAAAGACGGATATATACATTTATACATTCTTCTATACAATGGTGCTGCAACTCAGCAGTTATTTAGCAGTTTTCTTCCATATGGAACATTAATACATCTTCATCCTAAACAGAATGTTTAACCCTCCTGTTACCTTTCGGGTCAATTTGACCCCATTCAATGTTTAATGTCGGTGTTCTTTGGGGTCAATTTGACCCCAGGCTGTTTTCACTGTGTCAAACATATCAGAAATATCAACTTTTTTATTTATTTAAAGGGCTATTTAGGTAGTCAACAAACAAACATAAAGTACCTCACACTTAAACTTGGGAAGCAATATTAATTCTAATAATTTTCTGGAGGTTTTAATTGCTGGGGTCAAATTGACCCCGAGGGTAAAATATGTTCGTAAATGTAAAGGTAACAGGAGGGTTAAACAGAACATTTTTCTCTTGTTTGTCAACCATTAACTCCACCATGATACAATCTAAAGGTGGACAGATTGACAAGTGACTTTTTTTTGCTCGGTCGATGCGCGCGCACGGAGCTTTGTGGCGCGCCAGACGGAGATCGATAAGTGTTCACGCAACGCGAAGAGACAGAAATGACATGCTGCTGTGGAGATACGATCAACAACAGACGTTTAGTTTAATAAAAGAACAAAGACGTGCTCTAGAGAACATGTCAGGGGGCGGGCCAATCTCTTTAATGTCATGCGATCTACCAACACTACGCCGCGATCGACTGGCAGGTCGCGATCGACGTGTTGAGACCCCTGATCTACAGGAAGTAAAAGTCGTAACAAGGTTTCCGGAGGTGAACCTGCGGAAGGATCATTACCGATGAACAGACCGTCTGCATGAGAGCGGACAGAGTTCAGATTGAAGTGGTGTATTGGAAGCTCATTTTGCAAGTTACTTTTTTTTCGTCCCGACGACCAACAACAGACAGATTGGAAGCTCATTCTGCGCATGCGTTAAATGCGTAAAAAAACAAAAACTAGTTAAACCTGTAATTGAATTAACTGAGTTAACGCGTTATTTTTCACAGCACTAATATATATATATATATATATAGATACACATATATATATATATATTTATATAAATATACATATATATATAAACATATATATATACATATATATATGTATATATATATATATGAATGTATATAAAGATACACATATATCTATATCTATATATATATATGTATATATATAAATGTATTGTTTATGCACTGAATTCTTTACCCACATCAGTACGTTGAAGCCTGAACGAGGAGGCGAGTCATCATAGGATCTAATCCCGAGCAATGAGCCCCGCCCAGGACCTCATGTCAGGTCACCTTGGGTTATGCAGGCAAATATCCTCTGATTCGGCCAATCAGATGACGGCGTGATGTACTGTTGTTGTTGTGGGTGAGACGCTTTTTGTGCGATCCAAAGCGGGATGAGCTGCCCAGAAGCCTTCAGATAAAAAGTTCTATTATTAATCCTGCAGAATCCTCGGCCCTCAGGAACACGGCTCCTCCCCTTCAATAGAGGCCATGAGAGAGTTGTGATTATACAGCATGTGACGCACACTCACTATGTGGATGCCACTATAATGCTGCATAATCCATCCATAAATGAGCCAGACAGCACACCTGTCACACACACACACACACACACACACACACACACACACACACACACACACACACACACACACACACACACACACACACACACACACACACACACACACACACACACACACACACACAGAACAATAGACTATAAACATCTTTTACTGAACAACAGAGACGCCAATGGAACTTTATACTAGTCCCCTCAATCCTCCTGATGTAGCTCAGAATGATGCAAATGCTACAAAGACACACACATGCACACACACTTACATACACACACATAAATACACTCACCCACCCACACACACTCACATACCCACACACATACACATAAACGCACATGCACACTCACACACACTCACACATTCACATACACAATGCACACACTCACACACACACAGTAAACAATATCTAACACACACACATACACGTACACACACACACACACACATAGTAACCAATATCTAACACACACATACACACACACACATACACACATACACAATGCACACACACATAAATACACATACACACACAGTAACCAATATCTAACACACACACATACACAAATAAATACACATACACCCACATTAACCAATATCTAACACACACACACACACATACACACATACATACACACACCTACACACACACATACACACACACACAGCCTCAGTGAGTTGATTTAAATCTTCTTCTCTCTGCATGCTTTGATGTAAATTCCTTGGAAGTGTTTTACATGATAAACCATCTTTCCTGTTGACCTTGACTCTGAATGTGGACTTTTACATATTCTTTGGTTGACTTGTGTTCGTCCCTGGACGAGACTAAAGGGGACGCAACACACGTGTGGGCTCGTCTGGATTTTCCTTTGAGAAACATACAAAAGAAGTAAAGGTTTAAGACTTTTGACTTGCAGGACTTTATTTTACAGTTTTTCTCGATTGCTTACAGTTTTTCTCGATTGATTCCACACAAAAACTGGAACTTATAACACAATTGCCACAACCTGGAACTCATGTGCCAACTCCCTAAACCAATTCTGCTAAACTATAAGCACAATTATCTGCTTTAGACACAGATTTCAATTGTTAGCCACACTTTCTTCAAAACACTAAACACCATCCTCTCTACTTTGCACACGTCATCAATGCCAAAACCTCCTTGTGTCCAGACAGAACACACTGCTGTTCAATTGGCAAAACTTCCATTTCCACGGCTGTTGTGCAATTTGGAATCAAACAATATAAGGGCCACAGGTGACCTCCTGATTTGAAGAAGAATGGATGAAAACATGGAAGGTAGAGGAGACCAGAGAGGCAGAGGAGTATTTTTTTTGTCCTTTTTTATTTACACTTTTCTTTTTGTTGTTGTTGACTGTTGTGGTCTATTTTCTATTGTTTGTTCTGTGAAAAAATTAGAAAAAAGAAAGAAACATTTTTGTTGTATATTTGTGTTTTATATTTTGAGTTAAAACATTATACATTCACAATATTTTACAACAGGAGAAAGCGTACAGTACCACTGGACATGAAAAGGCATAATGCTCCTGATAAGGCCTTCATACTGGTGTTTTCCCATTTCATCGTAGTGTTTTCCATTGAGCACATCAGTGTTCAATCGATGCTCAGAATGTCTACTCATATAATGGGCTGTGTTTGTCATTTGAAAACAAAGTTGCATTTTGCAGGAGATATAAAGGGTTTTGCATTTTGTGTGAGTGGTTTTGGGATTTGTGTTTAGAGTTTTGACAAAACGAGGCATTCTTTCAAAAAATGTGTTTAAGCAATCGAGAAAAACTGTAAACAAATTTTTTGAAAGCATGCCTCGTTTTCTCAAAACTCTAAACACAAATCCCAAAACCACTCACACAAAATGCAAAACCCTTTATATCTCCTGCAAAATGCAACTTTGCTTTCAAAACAGTGTTATGTCACCTCAGAAGGGTATTTTGTTTTCAAATGACAAACACAGCCCATTATATGAGTAGACATTCTGAGCATCGATTGAACACTGATGTGATCAATGGAAAACACTATGAAATGGGAAAACACCAGTATGAAGGCCTTATCAGGAGCATTATGCCTTTTCATGTCCAGTGGTACTGTACGCTTTCTCCTGTTGTAAAATATTGTAAATGTATAATGTTTTCCTCATTTTGTTATTTATATTGCGTCCAGCCTGTTTCTCTGCGCCTGAGCCTCACCCCGTCACAAAGACCTGACACCATGATAAAGTCGTGGTATAAATAATAGCCAATGTATCTGTTACATCTTTTATTTAGGTTCTGTTGTACAACACATCACATTAGGTTTGTTACAAATAAACAAAGAATGACCCCCATGGGTACCAAAAGAAGAAACACAAACATTATTTATCAACAAATTTTAACAATTTGAACAACAAGATTAACTAATTTATCCTTTCACATCCAATCATTCATCTATCCCGCAGCTTATCATGTCTGCCAACACAGTTGTCATCATCCTGGTCCTCATCAGGCAGTTGGGCGGCCATGCTGGTCAATACATCACTCACACTGTCAACGTCATGCAGCTCGTGGAAAACCATGTCAGCGGCTCCACGGATCCGTTCATCGGAGGCGTGAATGTTGTAAAAGTTAAGATACATGTGAAGGGCAGGTATGAAGGTCTCGGTCCACACCCGCACCATCAACTGTTCAAAGTGACAGCCGTAGAACTCGTCTGGCACCGGCCATAAACACGGATGTTGCATCTGGCTGGGATGACTGGTCCGACAGCCATAACAGATTTCCACATTGTAACGGTGCAGAGCAGTGTTCAACAGGTGTAGAACCCCTGTTTTAACACACTCCTGGAAGCTTGGGGGTGCTCTTTTTGGTACGGATGGAACATTAATGTCAATCCCTTGTGTATTTGTTGAGGGCAACCTCGGATCAGATGGACGGTGTACCCCGGCGAAATCAAACTCACTATCCTCATCATCAGCAGAGTCATCATAGATTGGTGGACTGTCCGTCGCCTGAAAGACCCATGCGGTATTGGCATTGGTGTTTTCAGCGTCTGAAAATCAGAATTAAAAAACATTTTATATTTACAGTTCTGTATCAAATTATACATGTCAACATATCAATATATATATATACAAACTTATAACTTACCTGGCTTTTCCCCTCTTAGAAGACCGGGGTTTGTCGACTTTATCAGTGCCGTGTCCGCATGACAGCAGATATACCAATTTGGACGCCAAGTGGTGGATCGTCATAAGCAAGGCTTTTTCTAATAGATCCGTAAGTTTCATAGCGGCTGTCTCCCCTGATCGCTTCGTCAACCTGACTAAACAGACCTTGCACGGCCTGCCAATCACACCATTGGACAAAGTATGTTGTCGGAAGCCACTCGTTATACTCTCTACGTCCGATCGGGGACGACTGCTGTCCATCCCATGACCCCCCTCTACACACACGCATGTGCTCACGGTTTATACAGCTATTTACAAAAAGAAATCGTACGGGCGACCTTGGGGGTTCGCCAACATCTACATGGTATATTTGAGCTCCTGATTCACTGTACCAATGGGCGGTGGTCACACACCCTTGCACATGACCCGGATCAAACAAGCTGGCGACAACTGAACGAAACTGCAGCCAATCACTAACAGACAGGACCATACTCATCTCGTAGTCAGA